>NW_027211849.1:1057500-1180165 GCF_036971445.1 Narcine bancroftii
TCCCTGCTTCTCGCAGAAGTCAGGCCTCATTCCGGCTGGAAGCTCCCTGTGGTTTCAGAGCCTCCGTTTCAGGAAGTGCCTTTGATGCTCGCTGCTGGACAGACATCTTTTCTCTTTATTCATTCTGTACCGTCATTATTAAATTTAAAAATGGTTGGGTTTTATAAAGCTAGAATGCAAAAGGCTGGTCCAGATAGACAACACAGAAACAGGCCCTTCTGCCCCTCTCTCTTGCTGGCTGAGCTGTTGTAATCAGTCCATATTCCTCTCCCCCTTTTCATTCTTTGCTCCCAGACAGCTCATGTTGCCTTGTCAATCTCAAGGCCTTTGGGAAGAAGCTGCCTGGCTGTCCTGCTTTTATTCCTCCATATCTCCTTCCTGATGGCAGGGGGACAAAGAGGCTCTGTGCTGGATACCTATTTTCAAATGCCATCCCTGCAAACAATCAGGGGTCCCTTACCTTGAGGTTCCACCCATGTTGCCTCTCCCTCAACACTCTCTCATCAGAACACTACTGCACCCTCCTTCCCCTCCTCTCCCAGGTCTCAGTATCCCGCTGACAATTCCAGTCAGCTGCCATGTCGATACCCTGCCCCACCTAAACCGATGGATCGATCAGCACCTTCTCCCCTCAAGAGTTCGAGGAATCCACTCTCTCGCAATGTCCTGCTAATGAATGTCCTGCATCCTCCTTCCCCCTTGGTTTCCTCCTGTTATCAGGCACCTGGATGGACCCCACCCTGTTGAAACTACCCGTGTTCTCACTGATCTCTCTGCACCTCTGCTCTCCATCCAAGGGTCTTGGTTGTCTTGTGGGGCTGGTGGAGAACAAAGCACCAACTCAAGGAGATGGGGATCAGTACAGAGACCCCCAGCTCCAGGAGACAGGGAGAACCACAGAGACGCCCAACTCTGTCAATCGGATCATCAGTTGCAAGGTGCAAGGAACTCTCGGTCCTGCTGCATGTGGGGCAGGTGTGGCCCGTTCCCACACCTCCACCCTGGCAATTCTCAAAACAGATTTCCTATTCAAGTGGGGGTCCAAAATGGATAGAGTCTGGAGAAGGACCATGTATGTTCAATCAATGAGGACAAGGGTGTAACCAGCATGGCCATCATTGTGTGTGGCTGTGCTTGGAACCAAAGTGCAAGGGCACCAAATGGTGCTATGTGCTGAGGTTCTACCTGGCTCAGGTGTTGTGAAAGAGTGGTCTGGCCCTGGTGCTGCTCAATGACCCAGTCAACAGGACTTTTCCCCTTCACCTTCCTGGGAACGGTTTCATAGACAAACACATTTGACCACAAAGCCATCAGGCAGTGGTCAGCAGAGAATGTCTGACACAGAGACTCTAGGACTAGATGGGATACTGCGGGGTGGTCCACGGAGCAGAGCATCCAGAGACAGACATCCAGAACTGCTGGTAAACCAGAAACTCGGTGAAAGATGCCCCTCAGTTTGCCTGAAAACCTGATGGGAGTAGCAAACACTAGAAGACATCTGTCCAAAGCAAAGGGAGGAAGATTTAGGGGAGATATCAGGGGTATTTTCTTTTACCCAGAGTTGTGGGTTCCAGGAATGCCTTGCCAGGAGTGAAGGCCAAAACATTAGGGGCATTTAAGGGGCTCTTAGTCACATTGAGGGGCTGAGACCAAGGAATATATTCTCCAATAGCAGAGGGTGGCAGTAACCACAAGATATCAAGATGGTGGCAATGAAGCTAAACAGAGACCACCTAAGGCGACTGTGCACCCGGCTGCAGGAACTTACTATAAACCTTACTTAGTGCCAGTTCAGGCTGGAAACGTTTGACTTCCTGGGGCATCAAATCAACAGGCATGGAACTAAGCCCCTGCTTGAAAAGGTAGAGGCTGTTCAGTGCTTACCCAAACACACCATAAATTCACCAGTACAATTAATTTTTATAACCAATTCATACCAGTAGTGGCCCACATCATGCGGAGAAAGGTAAAGACATTACCTGGGACAATGAGGATTTGGAGGTATTCCAGAGGGCCAAGGACGCACTGGCCAACACCATCCTTCTGGTACACACCAGGCCAGAGGCAACCACTACTCTCACAGTAGATGCTTCCAGCACAGCAGTAGGGGGCGCACTGGAGCAATTCATTGAAGGGCAATGGCAGCCCCTGGCCTTCTTGAGCAGACACCTCTGGCCACCCGAACTCAACTACAGCACCTTTGGCTGAGAGCAATCGGTGTTGTATCTGGCAGACTGAGGCAGGTAATCTGACCACAGCTTCACAGTGGGGAGAATGTTTCACGGAGATGTACGAAAAACTGTCACAAACATTGTGACACTGGGTTTACGGCAGGGAGAAGGTTTAACACTAATGTACGATAAACTGTGTAAGATATTGTGAAACCAGGTTCACAGTCGGGGGAAGGTTTAATGATAATTAGATAGATACTGAGACAATGGGTTCACAGCAGTGAAAAGGTTTAACTGTGATGTATGATAAACTATGGCAGAAGCAGTGACAAATGGTTCACATTGGGGAGAACGTTTAACTTAATGTACGGTAGACATGGCAGATATTGTGACAACAGTTCACAGTAGTGAGAAGGTTTAACGGAGATGTACGGTGGACTGTGATGGATGCTGTGAAACCGGGTGCACATTAGTGAGACGGTTTAATAGTGAGGTTCAATGAACTGTGGCAGGTACTGTGACACCGGGTTCACAGTGTGGAGGAGGTGTAAAGGTGACACGTGATACATTGGTGCAGATACAGAGACACAGATTTAACAGTGGGGAGAAATTTTAATGGTGATTTTCGGGAGACTGAGGCAGATACTATTTCACCGGGTTCACAGTGGGGAGAAGGTTTAACGCTGATGTATGGTTGACTGAGTTAGATACTGTGAAACTGGGTAAACAGTGGGGAGAGGATTTATTGGTGATATATGGTGAACTGAGGTAGATATTGTGACACCGGGTTCACAGTCGGAAGAAGTTTATCAGTGATGTAAGATAAACTGGGGCAGATACTGTGACACCAGGTTCACAGTGGGTAAGAGGTTTAACGGTGATACACAATTCAATGTTGCAGATACAGTGATACCGGTTTCACAGTAGGTAGATGGTTTAACATTAATGTACGGTAGAATTAGGTAGATTCTGTGACAGTGGGTTCACATTAGGGAGAAGGTTTAACAGTGATGTATGATATAATGTGGCAAATACTGTGACAATGGATTCACAGTTGAGAGATAGATCAACGGTGATGTACGATAGACTGAGACAGATAATTTGACATCAGGTTCACAGTGGGAAGGAGGGTAAACAGTGATACACGATTCATTGTTGCAGATACAGTGATACCTGTTTCACAGTAGTGAGAATGTTTAGTACTCATGTTCAATAAACTGTGTCAGATACCTTGACACAGTGTTCACAGTGGGGAGAAGGTTTAACTGTGATGTACAATAAACGCTGGCATAAACTTTGACAAATTGTTCACATTGGGGGATAAGGTTCAACGCTGATGTATGGTAAATTGAGATAGATACTGTGTCACCAGGTGCACAGTGGGGATAAGTTTTAAAAGTGATGTATGGTAGACTGAGGCAGATACTATGATACAGTGTTCACAATGGAGAGAAGGTTTAACTGTAATGTATGATAAATGCTCGCAGAAACTTTAACAAATGGTTTACATTGGGGATAAAGTTTAACGGTGATGTACAGTAGACTGAGGCAAATACTGTGACACTGTGTTCACAGTGGGAAGAAGATTTAACGATGATATACGGTGAATTGAGGTAGATACCATGGCTCTAGGTGCACAGCGCGGAGAAGGTTTAATGGTGATGTACGATAAACTGTGGTAGGTACAGTAAAATCGGCCTCACAGTGGGGAAAAGGTTTACTGGTGATGTACGAGAAACTGAGGCAGATGCTATGACACTGACGGGATTGATGGTGGGGAGAACGTTTAACAGTTCTGTATGATAAACTGTGGCAGAGAAAGTGACACTGTTTTCACTGTTGGGAGAATGTTTCATGGTGACGTACGATAGACGTACGCAGATACTCTGACACCAGCTTCACAGTGGGGAGAATGTTTATCGGTGATGTACGGTGGACTGAGATAGATACTGAGACAATGGGTTCACGGGAGTGAAAATGTTTAACATTAATGTACAATAAATTGTGTCAGATACTGTGACACTAGATTCACAGTGGGTAGAAGTTTTAACGGTGATAAACAGTAGACTTAGGTAGGTACTGTAACACCAGGTTCACAGCGGGAAGAAGGTTTAACCTAATGTACAATTAACTGTGTCAGATACTGTGACACCAGGTTCACACTGGGGAGAATGTTTAACAGTAATGTACGATAAACTGTGTCAGATACTGTGACACCAGGTTCACAGTAGGGAGAATGTTTAACATGATGTACAATAAACTGTGTCAGATACTGTGACACCAGGTTCACATTGGGGAGAATGTTTAACGTGATGTACAATAAACTGTGTCAGATACTGTGACACCAGGTTCACAGTGGGGTGAAGGTTTAACAGTAATGTACGATAAACTGTGTCAGACACTGTGACACCAGGTTCACAGTGGGGAAAATGTTTAACAGTAATGTACGATAAACTCTGTAAGATACTGTGACACGAGGTTCACAGTAGGGAGAATGTTTAACATGATGTACAATAAACTGTAGCAGATACTGTGACACCAGGTTCACATTGGGGAGAATGTTCAACAGTAATGTTCGATAAACTGTGTCAGATGGAGGAGTCACGTGATGGAGTAGTGGCCAGTCGGGGAACTCCAGCCCTCTCCGGAAAAGTTTAAAAAAAACACAGAAAACACAAAGGCACAAACACAAAAATTAAAATAAAGTGAAAGTAAAGGTGGGAAGAAAATGGCAGCGAAGAAAGAAAAGTCGAAAGCAACGGGAAGAAGAGAAGAAGAAAAGACATCAGAAGAAGAAGGTGAAGGCCTTACCTGTCCGAGGAAGCCGGCTGTGGAGAGAGAAGCCCGCTCCCTCAGGTCAGTCAAAGTCCCGAGCTCGGGAGTACAAAAATGGCTCGCGGAGCCAAGCAAAAGTGCACAACTGCGCTGGCGCGACTCCTCGCACATGTGTGATGCGCAAGACAAAAAAAAAAACACTGACGGGAGGGGGGATCAGCTGCGGAGTCGATCTCCACAGCTGAGAATGACAGCCACAGCACAACATCAAGAAGAGAACATAGAAAATAACGAGACCAAGAAAGAAGAGAGAAAAAATAAATCGAGGAAACAACAGATGACCAACCCAGAGGAAGAAGAAGAAGAGAACACAGAGAAATGGAAGAAGAAGGGAAGGGCAAGACAATGGATATATTTTCTTAAAGAATATATGGAATCAGTAAAAGAATGGCAATTACAAGAATTTAATGAAATAAAAAGAAGAATTAAAAGTACAGAAGAAAAAATGAATAGATTAGAGATGATCATGACAGATATAGGAAAAAGATACAAATTCATCAAACTGTGGGGTCAGAGTTTTCCTCCCACCTGTCTTGAAAGGTCCTTTTTTCTCTCTTTCGTTTGGCCATTTTTCGTAAGGGGTTTATTACATGTGAGTTTGGCGACAGGTCGCAGATCCTAATGAAAGTAAAGAGAGGAGGTGGGGGCGATTAGCGGGCTGACGGGTCAGCGCCAATGCATTTGCAAAGCATTCTGGGATTTGTAGTATTAGCTGTGCATGCGCTATACTGGCACGGCGGCTAGCGGGCCAGCTCTAATACATATTTGATATGATATTGCGGGCCAAATATAATTATATCACGGGCCAAATTTGGCCCGCGGGCCTGAGTTTGACATGTGTGATCTAAGGCATCTGTGCACTCGACTGCAGCAATTTGGACACTATAGACCTTACTTAGTGCCAGTTCAGGTTGGAAACGTTCGACTTCCTGGGGTATCAAATCAACAGGCACGGAACTAAACCCCTGCTTGAAAAGGTAGAGGCTGTTCAGTGCTTCCCCAAACCCCCCATAATGAAGGGGCTGCAGGAATTCACCAGTACAATTAGTTTTTATAACCAATCCATACTGGTAGTGGCCCACATCATGCGGAGAAAGGTAAAGACATTACCTGGGACAATGAGGATTTGGAGGTGTTCCAGAGGGCCAAGGACACACTGGCCAACACAATCCTTGTGGTACACGCCAGGCCAGAGACACCCACCACTCTCACAGTAGATGCATCCAGCACAGCAGTAGGGGGCGCACTGGAGCAATTCATTGAAGGGCAATGGCAGCCCCTGGCCTTCTTGAGCAGTAACCTCTGGCCACCCAAACTCAACTACAGCACCTTTGGCTGAGAGCCATTGGTGCTGTACCTGGCAGACTGAGGCAGGTAACCTGACCCCAGCTTCACAATGGGGAGAATGTTTCACGGAGATGTACGATAAATTTTCACAAATACTGTGACATTGGGTTAACAGCAGTGAGAAGGTTTAAAAGTAATATACGATAAACTGTGTCAGATAATGTGACACCAGGTTCACAGTGAGGAGAAAGTTTAATGGTCATGTACAGTAGACTGAGGCAGATACTGTGACACTGTGTTCACAGTGGGGAGGAGGTTTAAAGGTGATGTAGCGTAAATTGAGGAAGATACCATAACACCAAGTGTACAGTTGGGATAAGGTTTAACAGTGTTGTACGGAAGACGGAGTCAGATACTGTGACACTAGGTTCACAGTGGGAGAAGCTTTAATGATCATGTACGGTCGACTGAGACAGACACTGTTACACTGGGGGCACAGAGTGAGAAAATCTAACAGTAATGTATGATAAACTGTGTCAGATACTCTGATACCAGGTTAACAATGAGGATAAGGTTTAACAGTGATATACAGTTGATTGAGGCAGATGGTGTGACCCCAGGTTTGACAGTGTGGATAATTTTAATGGTGATGTACAGTGGACTTTGGCAGATACTGTGAGACTGAGTTAACAGGAGTGAGAAGGTTGAACAGATATTTAAGATAAGCTGTGGCAGATATTGTGACACCAGGTTCACTGTAGGAAGAAGGTTTAACGGTGATGTAGGATAAACTAGGGCAGAAACAGTGACAAATGGTTCACATTGGGGAGAATATTTAATGTGATGTATGGAAGACTTTGGCAGATATTGTGACACCGAGTTCACAGTAGTGAGAAGGTTTAATGGTGTGGTAAGGTAGACTGAGGCAGATACTGTAACACTGGATTCAAAGCAGTGAGAAGGTTTAACGGTAATGTATGATAAACTCAGTCAGATACTGTGACACCAGGTTCACAGGGGGAGAAGCTTTAATGATCATGTATGGTTGACTGAGACAGAGAAAATCGAACAGTAATGTACGATAAACTGTGTCAGATACTTTGATACCAGGTTAACAGTGAGGATAAGGTTTACCAGTGATGTACAGTACATTGAGGCAGATACTGTGATCCCAGGTTCACAGTGGGGAGAATATTTAAGGGTGCTGTACGGTAGACTTTGGCAGAAACTGTGAGACCGAGTTCACAGGAGTGAGAAGGTTGAACAGAGATTTACGATAAGCTCTGGCATATACTGTGACACTATGTTCACATTGGAAGAAGATTTAATGGTGATGTAAAAAAAAACTGTGGCAGATAAAGTGACACAAGTTTCACAGTTGGGAAAGGTTTAATGGTGATGTACGAAAGACAGAGGAAGATACTGTGACCCAGGTTCATAGTGGGGAGAAGGTAATATGGTGATGTATGGTAGACTGAGACAGATACTGTGACACCAGGTTTACAGTGGGGATAATGTTTAACAGTAATGTACGATAAATTGTGTCATGTACATTGACACCAGGTTCACATTGGGGAGAATGTTTATGGTAAGTTTGGTAGAAATTGGAAGATACTGTGACACCGAGCTCAGAGTATTAAGAAGGTATAACAGTGATGTACAATAAACTGTGGCAGAGACTAGAAGACCAGGTTCACAGTGAATAGAAGGTTTAACTCAGATGTGTGGTGGATTGAGACAGATACTGTGGCACTGGGTTCACAGTCGGGAGAAGGATTAACAGTGATGTACAATAAACTGTGGCAGATACTGTGACAACAGGTTCACAGTGTGGAGAACGTTTAATGGTGATGTACGGTAGACTGGGACAGAAACTGTGACACTGGATTCAAAGCAGTGAGAAGGTTTAACGGTAATGTATGATAAACTCAATCAGATACTGTGACATCAGGTTCATAGGGGGAGAAGCTTTAATGATCATGTATGGTTGACTGAGACAGACACTGTTACACTGGGTGCACAGCAGTGAGAAAATCTAACAGTAATGTACGATAAACTGTGTCAGATATTTTCATACCAGGTTAACAGTGAGGATAAGGTTTACCAATGATGTACAGTATATTGAGGCAGATACTGTGATCCCAGGTTCACAGTGGGGAGAATATTTAAGGGTGCTGTACGGTAGACTTTGGCAGAAACTGTGAGACCGAGTTCACAGGAGTGAGAAGGTTGAACAGAGATTTACGATAAGCTCTGGCATATACTGTGACACTATGTTCACATTGGAAGAAGATTTAATGGTGATGTAAAAAAAAACTGTGGCAGATAAAGTGACACAAGTTTCACAGTTGGGAAAGGTTTAATGGTGATGTACGAAAGACAGAGGAAGATACTGTGACCCAGGTTCATAGTGGGGAGAAGGTAATATGGTGATGTATGGTAGACTGAGACAGATACTGTGACACCAGGTTTACAGTGGGGATAATGTTTAACAGTAATGTACGATAAATTGTGTCATGTACATTGACACCAGGTTCACATTGGGGAGAATGTTTATGGTAAGTTTGGTAGAAATTGGAAGATACTGTGACACCGAGCTCAGAGTATTAAGAAGGTATAACAGTGATGTACAATAAACTGTGGCAGAGACTAGAAGACCAGGTTCACAGTGAATAGAAGGTTTAACTCAGATGTGTGGTGGATTGAGACAGATACTGTGGCACTGGGTTCACAGTCGGGAGAAGGATTAACAGTGATGTACAATAAACTGTGGCAGATACTGTGACAACAGGTTCACAGTGTGGAGAACGTTTAATGGTGATGTACGGTAGACTGGGACAGAAACTGTGACACTGGGTTCAGAGCAGTGAGAAGGTTAAACAGTGATGGGCATAAAACTTTAGCATACACTGTGACACCAGGATCACAGTGGGGACTAAGTTTAAAAGTGATATACGGGAGACTGAGGCAGATACAGTTACATTGGGTTCACAGTGGGGAGAGGGTTTAATAGTGACGTCCAAAAAACTCTGGCATATACTGTGACATCAGTTTCACAGTGTGGAGAAGGTTTAATGGTGATACATGGGAGACTGAGACTGATTCTGAAACACTGGGTTCACAATGGGGAGAAGGTTTAAAAGTGATGTATGTTAAACTGGGGCAGATACAGCGACACCGGGTTCACAGTAGGGAGAAGGTTTGCATTAATGTACGGTAGACTTAGGCAGATCCTGTGACAGTGGGTTCACATTAGGGAGAAGGTTTAATGGTGATTTTCGGTAGATTGAGACTGATACTATGACACAGGGTTCACAGTAGTGAGAAGGTTTAACAGTGATGTTCGGTAAATGTTGGCAGAAACCATGAAAATGAGTTCACAGAAGTGAGAAGGTTTAATAGTGATGTACGATAAACTGTGGCAGATACTGTGACACCAGATTCACAGTTGGGAGAAGGTTTAATGGTGATGTACAGCAGACTGAGCAAGACACAGTTACACCGGGACCTCAGTGGGGAGGTTTATCAGTGATGTATGATAAACTTTGGCAGAACCTCTGAAAACAGGTTTCCAGTGGAGATAAGGTTTAACGGTGATTTAACTGTGGCAGATACTGAGACACCAGGTTCAAAGAGGTGAGAATGTTTAAGTGTGATGGATGGTTGACTGAGGCAGGTACTCAGACCCCGGGCTTACAGTAGTGAGAAGGTTTAACGGGTGATGTATGGCAGACTGAGGCAGATACTGTTATACCGGGTTCACAGTGGGGAGAAGGTTTAACGGTGATATACAGAAGAAAGAGGAAGATACTGTGAGACCGGGTTCACAGCAGTATTAAAAAGGTTTAATAGTGATGTACAATAAACTACAGCAGATGTTGTGGCATCAGGTTAACAGTGGGGAAAAGGTTTAACGGTGATGTATGATATAATGTGGCAAATACTGTGACACTGGATTCACAGTTGAGAGATAGATTAACGGTAATGTAGAGTAGACTGAGGCAGATACTGTGACTCCGGGTTAACAGTGGGAAGGAGGTTTAATCGTGACACGCGATACATTGTTGCAGATACAGTGACACAGTGAGGAGAAATTTTAATGGTGATTTTTGGGAGACTGAAGCAGATTTGTGAAACTGGATACACAGTGGCGAGAAGGTTTAATAGTGATGTACGGTAGAATGAGGCAGATACTGTGAAACTGGGTAAACAGTGGGGATAGGATTTAGCGGTGATATATGGTAGACTAAGGTAGATATTGTGAACTGTGTTCACAATCGGGAGAAGGTTTATCAGTGATGTAACATAAACTGGGGCAGATTCTGTGACATCAGTTTCACAGTGGCGAGAAGGTTTAACGGTGATGTACAACGAACTCTGGCACAAACTGCCACACAGGTTCACAGTGGGGAGAAGGTTTAATGTTGATACACATGAGACTGAAACACATACTGAGACACTGGGTTCACAGTAGGGAGAAAGTTTAACGCTGATGTCCGGTGGACTTAGAGAGAAACTGTGACACTGGTTCAGAGCAACGAAAAGGTTTAACAGTGATGTACGATAAACGGTGGCAGAAACTCTGACAACAGGTTTCCAGTGGAGATAAGGTTTAAGAGTGATGTAAAATAAACTGTGGCAGATACTGAGACACCAGGTTCACAGAAGTGAGAATGTTTAACGGTGATGTATGGTTGACTGAGGCAAGTACTCTGACCCGGGCTCACAGTAGTGAGAAGGTTTAACGGTGATGTACGGCAGACTGAGGAAGATACTATTACACTGGGTTCACAGTGGGGAGAAGGTTTAAAAGTGATGTATGATTGACTGAGGTAGATACTGTGACACCAGGTTTATAGAGTGGATAAGGTTTAATAGTTGTGTAAGGAAAACTGCAGCAGATTCAGTGACACCTGGTTCATTGAGGGTAGAATTTTATTTTTGATGTGACGGTAGACCACAGTGGGGAGAAAACAGTGATGAACTGTGTCAGATACTGTGACACCAGGTTCACAGTGGGGAGAAGGTTTAACAGTGATGAACTGTGTCAGATACTGTGACACCGAGTTCACACTAGAGAGAAGGTTTAACAGTGATTTACAATAAGCTGTGACAGATACTGTGACACCATGTTCACCACGGTAGGAAGAAGGTTTAAAGATGATGTGAAATGAACTGTGGTAGATAAAGTGACACCAGCTTGACAGGGGGAGAAGGTTTAACAATGATGTATGGGAGACTGAGACAGATATTAAGATTATGCCTTCACAACAGTGAGAAGTTTTAACAGTAATGTACGATAAACTATGATAGATACTGTGACACCAAGTTCACATTGGGGAGAATGTTACACAGTGATGTACGGTAGATTGAGGCAGATACTGTGACACCAATTTCAGAGTGTGGAGAAGGTATAACAGTGATGTACAATAAACTGCGGCAGATACTGGGTTCACAGTGGGGAGAAGGTTTAACGGTGATGTACGGTAGACTGAGGCAGATACTGGACTCCGGGTTTACAATGGGAAGAATTTTTAAAAATGATGCCCATTACACTATTGCAGATACATTGACGGTGGGTTCACAGTAGGGAGGAGATTTAAGGGTGATGTATGGGAGACTGAGGTAGATACTGTGACACCAGGTTTACAGTGGGGAGAATGTTTAGCGGTGATGGACGGTAGACTGAAGCAAATACTATTACACCAGGTTCACAGGGGGAAGAAAGTTTAACATTGATGGACTATAGACTGAAGAAGAAACTATGAGACAGGATTCACATTCGTGAGAAGGTTTAACAGTGATGTTCAATTAATTGTGTCAGATACTTTGACATCAGGTTCATATTGGGGAGAACGTTTAATGGTGATGTACGGTAGAGGTAGGCAGATACTGTGACACCAGGCTCATTGTATTGTTCATTTATCTTAATTACAACATCTAATTTATACGCTCCATTTTTTGTGGCACCTTCCAAACATTCCATAAACTTTAATTCTAATCAGATTTTGTTCATTTAAATAGGTCACCACTAAAAGCCCAAATCGTTTGGTCTCTTAAGTACACAGCACAAAATTAAATTCTTTACCTGGGTTTGGTTCAACGGCACTTCAGTCTGCTTCATTATTTTTTCAGCCCCTCGTTTTGAGCTTTCTGCTATGCCCAGCCGATTCGCCAAAAGGGCATCCAACTCTGTCTTCTCAGCTTGACCCAACGTCTACTCTGTAAACTTAAGCAAACCAAGGAGACCAAAGTTAATATTTTCACATTTGCATTTTCAAACACAAAAATGACGTTGTGAGTTGCAGTTTCACATCAAAATCCCACTTGCTAAACTTGCCGCAACTGAATCGCATCCAACAGCTGGAAAATTGCAAGAAAACTGCTTGGTTAAAGCAAAGATTCCATTAAAGGCCTCCAAGTTAACAACAGATAGCAACCTGAAAGTTAAATACAAAGATCTGTATCAGGAAGATTAACGGGCTTTTAAAAAAAATCATTTCCACTCTTGAAAGAAAACTCCTCAGGGAACACCAGGCTCTTGTTGAACAATTCCTGTTGTATTCCTCAAAATGGTTTGAATCTTGATTTCAAGCAGAGTCATTTGGTGAGATTGTTGGTCTAGAACAAACCCTGCCCACACACTCCCTTAAATAGCTGCAAAGTCCTGATTCAGCTTTGCTCCATGCTAAAGCTATCAGAGCTTTTCTGAAGAGATAGCGGACTTCAGATGCTGGTACTTTGAGTCACAAAAACACTAGTGCTTCCCTGAACAACACACCTCTCTCTGAAAACCAACAAAAACCTTTCCGAATGGTATTATTCACCTTTTGAGCACCAAAATCTGGTGAACTTGAAAAGTCGCGCATGCGCACTGAAATTAAGATGGCTGCCCCCAGCCGAAGGACCCTGAGAAACTGAGTCACAAAGTCAATCCGCACATTTTGGGTCTTACGTGTCCTGTGTCTCTGTTCTCGTTTGTCAAATCATTTGATTTTAAAAATAGGCTCTAAGACTTCAGGGCTCCTCGAACGGGGGCAAAACTCCAACTTGCGTCCATTGTGGGGTCTGAATGATCCTTTGGACTCCACTACGGTCGCAGGTCGGGGAGGACCTGTCGGGGTCATTGGTTCGCTGAGGAAGGGATGGAAAACCAATCCATTTTTTGCTTCTCAATGCTCATAGAATGTGTCTGATTCCATCCGTTGTTCCTGTTGTAGCATCACATTCTTCATAGAGTTAGATGTTATTTTTTAAAGTTGTGTCACTTGAACAATAATGCCCCAACCCTTCTGATCCTGACGTACCATGTGTTTAAAATGTAATGTTTCTCAGTTACGTCCGAATGCCTTGAAAAATATAGGGACTTTAGTGTTAACAATACAGAGGAAATATTTCACCAATCCTTTTGAATTTATGATCTCTGGGATGGAGCGGAGATAACGCTGGTGGAAGCGTTCTAGGAGCCGTATTTGATGCCGGTAGAGGACCCATGATTTGGAGCCGAACAGGAATGTGGGTATGACAACGGCTCTGTATACGCTAATCTTTGTGAGGTTTGCCAGTTGTTTGTTTTTCCAGACTCTTCTGTGTAGTCATCCAAAGGTGCTATTTGTCTTGGCGAGTCTGTTGTCTATCTCGTTGTCGATCCTTGCATCCGATGAAATGGTGCAGCTGAGATAGGGAAACTGGGTGACCGTTTTGAGTTTTGTGTGCCCGATGGTGATGTGGGGGTGGGGGGGGGGCTGGTAGTCATGGTGGGGCTGGTAGTCATGGTGGGGAGGTGGCTGATGGTGGACACGTATTAATACACAAAACAATCACACCTCATTATTGGTCAGAAGCGCCTACACTTCGCAAGGAGGCTGAGGCGGTCAAGGACAACGGCTCTCATCCTGAGATTTTACACAGGCGCAATTGAGTTTCCTGTCTGGCTGCATCATTGGATGGTCTAGTAGCTGTAAAGCATCAGACAGGAATGATACAAAGAGTTGTGAGGATCACTTTGGTCTCCCTTTCTTCTGTAGATGACATTTACTGGGAGTGTTTTTCAAATAGGACTCAAGGAATTGTAAAGAAACCATTTCCATCCAGTGCACAGCATCTTTAACCACGTCCATCAGCAAAATCAGGACTGACAGGCTGGGGAATAGCTTCTTCCCACAGGCTGTGAGATGGCTGTGAAAAGTATCCTGTAAGTGGGATAATCACCCCAAATATTTAAATATGTAGTGGCTACTTCGATAGAGCTATTAAAGCCACACACAGACACCAGGTTAGTCAACACAGGACTGCTTTATTCAGACTTTACAGGCTTCTTTCATTTACTGCATGTCCCGGGCTTCATGGGAGAAGGTGGGACATCATTCTGAGTTTCCTGCCAATCCACGGGACCACAGGTTTAAATTAAGCCCTGTGAGTGTCCCACGCCTTCCCGCAGCAGAATCCACAGATCAGCGTGCCATTCCTCGGCACGCAGCACCACGCGAGGGTGGTCAATTAAATGGATGAGTACCCAGCTCTCTGTCTTATGATTTTGCGCACCCGGCAAAGAACCGTGCCCACTCGGCCCACTAGACAGCTGCTACACCAACACCCGCCACCCCGAACTGTCACCAGAAACTAAAGCAGCAGCTGCATGCAGCTTAGGTGGTCCCCCTCACCGTCTGGGTTGGGGGTACTGAATGGGTGAAGCGGGATCCACATGGGCAGGCTTGAGTCTGTCCACACTAAACAGCTGTGAATGTCCCCCAATGTCCAAAGTATACATACCTCATCCTTCTTCACCACGCGGAAATGGCCCTCATACGGTCGTTGTAACGGGACTCCTGGGACCTGTCTGTGCACAAAAAATCAGCATCCAGGTGTGGTGGGGGAACATTCTCTTTAGGGGATCCATGTCATTAGGTAGGAATAGGTTTGCTGATCACGACACCATGTCAAAGCTGCTGAAGGACATTCAGATCAGAGTTGGTGTGAAATGAATGTCCCATGAAACTGTAAGGACAGTACCATACACCATCTCTGCGGACAATGCAGACATATCTTCCTTTGAAGCCATGCGCACTCCCAATAGAACCCATGGCAACTCATTGACCTAATTGAGGAGCGCCTTCAGTTGCCAGTGGAAATGTTCCACAAGGCCGTTGGATTGAAGTAATGTGGGCCGGAAAACAAATCTAGCCATCCAATTGATGATGAATGTTCTGGCCCTTGTCTCAGTGTCACTGGATGGAAACAAGATGGCCTCTGGCCAGCGCGTGAAACATTCTGCGACTGTTAGAATGTATCTCATGTTTTGAGATACTGGCAATGGTTCGAGCAGGTCCACATGCACGTGTTCCAACCGCCTGCATACCACTGGGAAAGATTGAAGAGGTGCCTTAGTGTGCCACAAAATTTTAGCAGTCTTGCAGGAGGTACATGTGCAGACCCATTGTGCGACGCCTGTTTGCAGACCATGCCATACATATTTATTTGACATGAGCTTGACAGATGTTCTGATGGACGGATGAGACAAGCTGTGTATCTGGTCAAAAAGGTGTTGCCTCCAAGATGGCAGAATCACTGATTGAGTGTAGCCCAAAGACATGTCACAAAGTAAGGTTGGCCACCCAGTTGTGGTGCCAACTGCAGTATGTCCAGGTATGGCCGTATGGCCGTACTGTATGCCTGAACATCGGGGTCCATTGCCTGGACACTGGCTAATTCAGAAATATCAATGTCACCCTGAATATGATATATAGTCGGTCTGGACAGCATATTCGTGATGCCATTGTTTTTACCAGATGTTATCCAAGTAGATGTAAGGGAACTCTAAATCTCTGTCCAAAGTGTCTATAACCCGCTGGCAGGTTTGAACATCATTCTTCAACCCAAGTGGCATCCTAAGAAATTCAAAAAGCGCAGAAGGGGTAATAATCACCATTTTAGGAATGTCATCCTTATGGACTGGGATCTTATGGTGTCTCATGACAAGATCAACCTTGGAGAAAGCACAGAAATTGTGCGGTTGGGCAGCAAAATCTTGAATATGAGGGAGAGGGTATCTGTCGGATGTAGTTAATGAGCCCATGGCACACATATCAAACTCAGGCCCGTGGGCCAAATTTGGCCCTTGATATAATTATATTTGGCTCGCAAGATCATATCAAATATGTATTAGAGCTGGCCCGCTGGTCGCCACGCCAATATAGCGCATGCACAGCTAATACTACAAATCCCAGAATGCTTTGCAAATGCGTTGGCGCCGGCCCATCAGCCCGTTAATCGCCCCCACCTCCTCTGTTTACTTTCATTAGGATCTGCGATCTGTCGCCTAACTCACATGTAATAAACCTCTTATGAAAAATGGCCAAAAGAAAGACAGAAAACAGGACCTTTCAAGACAGGTGGGAGGCAAACTATATGTTCATCATTTTAAAAGACAAACCTGTTTGTCTTGTGTGTGGAGCCAACGTGTCTGTAGTTAAAGAATATAACATACGGCGACACTATGAAACAAAACACCAGGACATGTATAAGGATCTGAATGAGAAGCAAAAGCTCCAGAAGGTGGAGGAGATGAAAAGAAGTCTGGTTTTACAGCAAACTTTATTTTATATTTTATTTCCCATTTGTTAATGCTTCTTCTGGAAAGAGTTTAACCAAAAATATTATTAAACATTTATTTTAATAAGAAAAAGTTTAACATTACATATGTTGAAAGAAGAGAAAACATGCAGATGTTGTTGAAAATTTTCAATAAATATTTAGTTTGGCCCACGACTTATTAAAAGTTTTTAATTTTGGCCCTCTGCGAATTTGAGTTTGACACCCCTGGCCTACGGTAATCGCCACAGAGTCTTCATCCACCTGTTTTCTTGGGTGCCATGTGTAACTGTGATGCCCAAGGTCTGTTGGAGTGCTGAATGATACCTAATTCCTCCATTGCACTAAACTCTGCCCTTGCCTGAGCAGTTTATCAGGTGGAAGACAAAGAGCCCTGGTGTAATTCAGCTGGCTTGAAGTGTCTATGTAATGGGACACATCCTGGGCTGTTTAGGAGGTATTGAAATTAGGTGAGAAAATACAAGTAAATTCATTGAGAAGAGCACCATAGGCATCTTTGTGCAGGGTTTGCACCCCTAGATGGGCAACTCTCCATTTGCTACACACCAGTGGGTATGTTTGAAAACTGGTAGCATGAACCAATTTCCTCCACGTCTACTGGCAAGTCATGGGACCTTAAAAAATCTGCACCCATAATGGGCTGGGCAATGGAAGCCAATACACAATTCCAATGGAATGTCACATCTCCTATCCCAATCATGACCCGTCATGTGCCAAAGCAGGGAATTGTCGTCCCATTTGCTGTTTGAAGAGCCGGGTGTTGTTATTTATTGTGGTTTTTATTTCAAAATAGGTTGGCGGGAGCAAACCGACCTCAGCACTTGTGTCTACAAGAAACTTGTGCCTACAAGAAACTTGTGCTTACCAGCATCATCTTGTAGATACAATAGGCCCATACTTGTCCCAGCTGCCGAGGCAATTAATGGTAGCCGGCTTTTTTGTTTCCTGCCTTTTTGCTGTAATAGGTAAATGGTGGGACACATTTATGGGCATTTTTACCCCAATGGCCATGGTAAAAACACCACTCTCATCCTTCTTTGACTGAACTGCAGATATAGGAGGCTCATGGGACACGGGAGATGGATCTGCTGCAAAAACAGTCTGGACGTGAGCAGACTCTTGCATTGGAGTATGATGGAGCCTGTCAGCCTCCTGTGCTATGTCATGGGGATGGTGGAAATCCATGTGAATGATTGGTATTGCAACATGACCTGGGAGTTTGGTCAGGAATAGAGTCTCAAAAAGTAAACAATTAGAATGACCATCTGTTAATGCGAACATCTCATTCATTAAATCGGATGGATTCCTGTCACCCAGACCCTCCATATTTAAAAGCCGCAAGCCGCACTCATGTCTTGTCAATTCCAGCATATCGAGGAAAAATTGGCAGAACCTGGTGTACTGGTTTTCTGCCAGGGTATTGGCAACAAATTCTCTTACTTGAGATGCTGTAGCAGCATCCAATGCACCTACTATATGCCAGAATTTCATGTCCTCTGCCATTATGCCACAAGGCAAATCTAGGTTTCAGCCTGATTAAGCAATACCCGAGGTTGATTGGTCCAGAAAGGAGGCAAGTGAAGTCCTAACATCAATTGGGAAACACAGTCAGTGAGAGGTCAGCATGGCTTAGAGTTCAATGTGTTCAGGACTGCTTTTTGCAGCAGTATGTGGAGATGCCAAATGTGGTTAGGGAATGAGCATGTGGTGGAGTGAGCGTTAGGGAGAACTTCAGATCCAGTGATCATGGGTTCATTAGATTGAGCTTAATTATGGAAGTGGATAGGTTGGGTCTGAAGTTGAAGGTCTTCGAGTGGGGGAAGGCCAGATTTGAGGAAATTAAAAGGGATTTGCAGAGAGTTGTGTGGGCTGATCTTTTAGCTGGAAATGATGAAGAGGAAAATTGGAGGGTATTTAAAAGGTGAGATTTTGAGAGTACAGAATCTTTATGTTCCAGATCGGCCAAAAGGCAAGACTAAAAGTTCAAGGGAGCTGTGGTTTTCAAGAAAAATTAGGAACGGTTCAGGATAAAAGGGAGGCCCATGCTAAATATAAGAAACAAAAGATTGATGAGATGTATGATCCTTACTTAGATTGCAGAAAGAACCTCAAGAGGGAAATTAGAAAGGCAAAAAGAAGGTATGAGGTGTCCATAGCAAATAAGGTGAATGTGAATCCTTGGGGTTTTTACATATACGTGAACAGTAAAAGGAGGGTTAAAGATAGGGTAGGTCCACTGGAAAATGGGAACGGTGGACGATGTGTATGTGAGGAGCTGCATGAGATGGGGGAGATATTGAACAATTTTTTGCTCTTCTGTATTCACAAGGGAAAGAGACACTGGATTATGTGAGATAAATGAGGTGAATAGCTTAGTTATGGAAAGAATAGGGATTAGTAAAGAGAGGGTTTTGGAGCTTCCAGGGTCAATGGAGGTGGATAAGTCTCCTGGTCCTGATTGGATTTTTCCCAGGACGTTAAGGGAGGTCAGGGAGAAAATAGCGGGGGCTCAGACAGTGATTTTTCAAAGATCACTGGAGAAGGGTGTGGTGATGCAGGATTGAAGGGTTGCAAATGTAGTTCCACTGTTTAAAAAAAGCACAAGGTGCAGGCCAAGTAATTATTGGCCAGTAAGTTTGACTTTGGTGGTGGCGAAAGATATGGAGGGTATTCTTAGAGATAGTATATACAAATATCTGGATAGACAGGGATTGATCAGTGGCACCCAGCATGGGTTTGTGAACGGAAAATCATTTTAACGAATCTTGTTGAATTTTTTGAAGAGGTGACAAGAAAAGTGGATGAAGGTAGGGCAGTTGACGAGATCTATTTGAATTTTAGTAAGGCTTTTGATAAGGTTCCACATGTAATGTTAGTTAGCAAGGTTCAGTCACTAGGGATTAATAGATAGTGAGATGGGTTCAGAGGTGGCTGGGACATAGACAGCAGAGAGTCATGGTGGACAACTGTCTGTCAGGATGGAAGCTTATGACGAGTGGTGTGCCTCAGGGATTGGTGCTGGGTCCCCTGTTGTTTATCATTTATATTCATGATTTGGATGAGGGTGTGGTTAACTGGGTAAGCAAATATGCAGACTATATGAAAATAGGGGGAGTGGTGGATGGTGAGGAAGGTTTTCTTGGATTACAGGATTTGGTTTGTTTGGAAAAGATGGCAGATGGAATTTAATGTTGACAAGTGTGAGGTGCTGCATTCCAGAAAAAATAATCTTAATAGGACCTATGCAGTTAAGGGGAGGGGGTCGAGAAATGAAGAGGAACAGAGGGATCTTGGAGTTATGGTACAGAGTTCACTGAAGGTGGATTCCCATGTAGACAGGGTAGTTAAGAAGGGGTATGGCATGCTGGCCTTCATAAATCATAGCATAGACTAACGTTTAAGGCATTGGTGAGGCCAGGTTTGGAGAATTGTGTTCAGCTCTGGTTTCCAAATTATAGGAATGATATAGATAAGGTGGAGAGGGTGCAGAGAAGATTTACAAAAATGTTGCCTGACTTACAACATCTAGAATACAAAGAAAGATTAAGGAGACTGCGACTTTATTCATTTGAACGTCGATGGTTGAAGGGAGTTATGATCGAAGTATTTAAAATTATGAAGGGAATAGATTGACTAGACATGAGTAGACTCTTTCCCCTGAGGGCGGGGGAGGTTGGAACAAGAAGGTATGAGTTAAGGGTAAGGGGGCAAAACTTTAGGAGAAATGTTATAGGATGCTTCTGTGGTGGTGGCAGAATGGAGTGATCTTCCAGAAGAGATAGTTGCGGCAGGGTCCTTTCTGTCATTTAAGAGAAGGTTGGATGTGTACATGGATATGAGGGGGTTGGAGGGATATGGCCAGAGTATTGGAGGGGAAAACTAGTGGAGTTGTTCATGTGAACTGGCACAGACTCAAAGGGCCGATATGGCCTGTTTCCATGCTGTAAACTGTCATATGGTTATATGTGCCAGGCTCCACGGGACAAGGTGGGACATCATTAAGAGTTTGCTGCCAGCAGGTTTAAATTAAGCCCCGTGAGTATCCCGTGCTTTCAGGCAGGAGACTCCACAGATCAACGTGCCATTCCTCGGCCCGCTGCACCATGCGCGTTCCATTAAATGGGTGAGAACACAGCTATCTGTCTTATGGTTTAACGCGCCAACTGAAGAACTCTTATCCTGCCTCATCACACTGACCAGCATCCAGTCCAGAGCCTGTCAACACCCTCGTATCCCTCAACTTGTCCAAACTCTTCAATGCTAACATGGAGCTCACATTTCCTCATGCAGCTGGCAGCTTGTTCCACTCTCCCACCACCTTGTGTGGAGAAGATCCCCCTCATGTTTCCACTAAACTTTTCCCCTTTCATCCTTAGCCCATGTATTAAGGATTTCTCCAAGAGGCGGAGTCTAAAGAAAACAACCTCTATCCTCAAGGACCCTCGCCACCCAGGCCAGGCCTTCTTCACACTGCTATCACCAGGGAAACAGGTCCAGGAGCCTGAAGACGAACATCCAATGGTACAAACACAGCTTCTCCCCCTCTGCCATCAGATTTTTGAATGGACAAGGAACCACAGTCACTCCCTCACTATGCTTCATTTAGCACAAATGGATTTCTTTTTTTAAAATGTTATTTACAACAATATTTGCACCTGTATTGTTGCCACAAAATGACAAATTTTGTGACATGTTCATAACAATAAATTTTTAATTCTGAACACTGCACGTACATCGGAAAACAATCATAGTTAAAAAAACAATTTTAAAAGATGATTTAACTATTTCCATGCACCCTCCCCTTTTACGTTTATTTTTCTAAACGCACTCCATGATCGAAACATCTCCACTTAACCCAACCCATATTTCTTCTCCCATTCAAAGCACTCAGTAATACACCAAGGCAGTAAAATAAAAACTCAATGCTGGAAATACTAAGCAGGTCATCTTCTGCAAAAATAATCGGAGTTGAAACATTCAGGTCGATAACCTTTCAATGGGATTCAGAAATATGATCAAAAAAACCTGATTCTCTTTGCTGAGAAAAAGAAGAGGGGAAATAACAAAGTGAATATGTGGGATGAAAAGCCCGAGCAGCAGAAATGACAGTGGTGCTGGATGAGTGGAGTCCACTCATTGATCAACATCCTCTGGATGGAGGGGTAAAGGATAAACAAGACAAACATGATGTCGTCACTGTGAGGTACAATACGACAGCTGCAGAGAATCTGAAATGAAGGAATGGTGAAAATACTTGTTTTTGGATCAATGTGACAAAATTTAAGCTGACAAAAGAAAACAAAATTGCTTTGCTCTGCCAGAATCTCTAGATGAAGGGGCACAATAAAATACTCCAGAAGCCAACCTTATGAAATTGAACAGAGAAGTTATACAAATTGGCAGCAAGAGATAAAACACAGTTACATAATTCCATGAAAGTGGTGTCACAGGACAACAGGGTTCTAAAGACAGCTTATGTCATCTTGGCCTTCATTAATTAACATATTAAAAATAGGAGTTGGGAAGTTATGGTGAGGTTGGATAAGATGTTGGTCAGGCCAAATTTGGAGTATTGTGTGCAGTTCTGGTCACCTAGCTACAGGAAGGGTATTAGTAAGATTGAAAAAGTGCAGAGAAGATTTACTAAGACGCTGCCAGGTCTTCAGGAGTTGAGCTACAGGGAAAGGTTGAACAGGTTGGGACTTTCTTCCTTGGAGTGTTGAAAAATCAGTAACAGATTGCTTAAAGTGGAATATGAATGGGAAATAAGGCTGAGAAAGACTGCAGTGGACTCAATTGTGAAGGAAATATTTTGCTTGAGAAAAATTGTCATTGGCCCATTTCCTCTGGAGATATGAAACCACGCACAGAACAAGTCAATCAGGTACAATTAAAACAGAGGTTTTCAAACTTTTTCTTTCCAATCACATTCCACCTTAAGTAATCCCTTACTAACAGAGAACTTCTGGCATAGGGATTAAGTGGAATATGATCCAGGGGGTGGGGGTGGGGGTGTGGAGGAGGAGTTTGAAAATCACTGCTCCAGATGAAAAGGTTTCTCCATCTCCTTTTTAAGCAGACATCCTTTTATTCTGAGGTTGTGCCCACTCGTCCTAAACCCTCCCACTACTGGCAAAATCCTCTCAATCCAGCTCTTTCACTATTCATCAGATTTCAATGAGGTCCTGCCTCATCCTTCTAAACTCGAGCAAGTCCAGGCCCAGAACCATCAAATGCTCCTCTAACATTATTCCTCTCATCCCCAGGATCATTCTTGTAAACCACCTCTGGGCCATCACATCTTCTCTTAGAAATGGGACCTAAAATTGCTCACAACACTTACTAGATCAGGACAACCAGAAGGTGGTCACGTAAGGGAAGACAGCTGCAGGACTGCCTAGAGTCTGTGGATTGGATGGTGTTCAAGGAGTCAGCTGAGGGGAGGTTGTGGGGGTGGGGGGGGGGTCGTGGAAAGATGGCATTGGAAAAAGATGTGAGAAGACACCTCTGCCTGACTGAACTGTTCAATACTCGAAATGTAGTGACTTTTTTGACTTTATCAATGTTTTAAACAGTAATTTACTACTGTAGGATTCTGGAAATTAAGAAAGGAAAAAAGCAGGGTTGGGCACGACCAGTTGGCCCAATAATCACAGAGACAAAGAATAAGGGGAACGATAGCCTTCATTACACACAAGACTGCAGGCCTGGGTCCAAGCAAGGAAGTGAAGGGAAGGAAGAGGTGCCTCAAACTTTATGGCCTGGGTCACAGGGGAGGAGTCCAGGGAGGAGTCTCGGAGAGGATTTCATCAAGAGGGTGGGCCAACCCATGCCTGTACTGGTAAGTACATACAATACCATTTCATTACCAGCAACTTAGAAAAAACCTCGGTTTTCAACCTGTGAAAAGTACAGAAGAAGCAAGCCTGACCTTCCAGAAGGAACCTCAGGAACAGTTAGAGATAGATCCGAATCCTCAACGTGGAACTTGGGAGAAGCTGGAAGAAACTTCCGCATCCTCAGAGGCAAGATGGCGCCGAGATCTTTGGCCTGGTGGCGGGCCAGGTGCAGCGCGCGTATGGAATCCGACATGAGCCAGCTTGACAAAGGAGAGTGGGGTGTTGGTGCCCGAATGCCAGCGGGAGTTAGCGGGAAGGGAACTGCCTGTATGCAGCGGTGCATCTGGAGATGCTCCCCTGTGTTCTACTGAGCTTCTCAGCATGGGTGGAAGTTATCGCATTCAGGAAATTCTGGATCAGATCCGCAGTTGGGCTGCCAGGTATGAGGTGGCAGAGAAGAGGTGGAGGAGGACAACTTAGAAGTTCGAGAAGAAGAATAGCAAGAATGACTACTTGCTGCAGTTGTACTCACTGAAGGGACGCCTAAGGATTTAAGAACATCTCCTTCTCCAATGAAAACTGTCATTTCACCACAGATGCCTTCCCCAGACTTCAAGGCCCCTGCAACAGGGATGGAAGTCAACCTCATGTCTACAGAACTGATCCAACCAAACGAAAAGATGATGTCTTCTATGACCTAAGGTTTTGAAACTTTAAATGATCAATTTGCCGGTATGAAGAGAAAAATTGCTGGTATGTGTGAAGAAATTACATCTATTCAAGTTGATATTAATAAGAGTTCAACAGCAGTGGACACTGGACAAGATCAATTTAAGAGGATAGATAATGTTTTTATTTCTCCATTATGTGGAGATAATAGATCAAATTGAGGATTTGTTTACACGCTGGTATGTCCAGAAGAGACATTTGTTGGAAAATCAAAGTTGTCGTAATAATATTAAGATAGTTGGTCTGCCAGAAGATCCTGAAAAATTATTTTTGGAAATGGATTCCAGAGATGTTTGGAGTCGTGATTTTTAGATCGGCCTCATAGGTCGAAAAGGAGAAGACCTTTTCCGGGTCAAATGCTAAGAGCGGTTCTTTTAAGATGTTTGTGATATCAGGATAGAGAAATGATATTGTGGCTTGCAGTTCAGAAAGCTCGCCTTGATCAAAGCCCTACGATGGTTTAAGGCAATAGGGTTTTATTTTATGCTGATTTAAGTTGAGAGATCATTAAGTGACAGAAAGAGTTTAATCTGGTCAAAGCAGTGCTGTGGAAGAAAGGATATAAGTTTACTTTTCGGTATCCGAAGGTATTTAAGGTTATTTACAGGCCAGATCAGTCTCAATGTTTTGAGAGTCCTTATGATGCATTAGTGTTTGCGAATTCCTTCCCAGATTTGAAGGAATCGATGGGGAAAATGTCCTGGGATAAGATTGGGAAGGGAATGGGGAATCAGAATTGGTGAGTGATGTTGAAGATGAAGCTCAAGCTCAATGTGGTTGTTATCACTAGGATGACTGATGGGTTTTAAATTTTGGTTGGGGGGTGGTGGTTGACTCTACTACTTCTAAAGTCATCTGCCACTTGTGGTATGAACTACACCTGGTCCACAGAGGGGGGTCCGGTTCTTGTAGGTTTTTACATTTTTTCAGGGTTTTCTTATTGTTTGAAAGGGGGGGGTTTGGGTTTATTTAAATATGTAATTGCTGTGTGAAGTGTCAATCTCAAGAGGAAATCAAGTTATGGCTCATTTAAATTTTTTGACCTTTAATGTTAGAGGACTTAATAATCCACTTAAAAGGAAGAGAGTATTGGCATATATAAAGAAAATGAAGGTTGATGTTGCTTTTTTGCAAGAAGCTCGTTTGTCTGAGAAAGAAATTGAAAAGAGATTGGGTAGGACATGTTTTTGCATCTTCATTTAATTCAAAAGCTAGAGGTGAGTTGCAACTTTGGTTCATACGAAGATAACGTTTCAGTTGGAATCATTCTCTGCCACATTGGGTAGAGAGCTGTTGGTGAATTGTAAAATTTTTGCTGAAGCATGGACTTTGATGAATGTTTATCGACCCAATGAAGATGATGAAGATGTTATTTCTGTAACTTTTTTGAATCTGGGTCAAGCTAATGAAAATATTTTGGTTGGTGGGGATTTTAATTGAGAGTTGGATAAATTTCCAAAAACTGTACAAAGAACCAAAATAGCTAAATGGATGTTAGACTCAATGAAAGATTTGAATTTGGTGGAAATCTGGAGGAAGTTAATACTGACAGAAAAATACTTTTCTTTTTATTCACCCAGACATGATTCTTTTTCGAGAATTGACTTTTGCTTAATGTCAGTACAATTACAGGGTAGATTTATACATACAGAGTATAAGAGTAGGATTTTGTCTGATCATTCTTCATTGTTAAGTAGAAGTACACAATCATTTATCCGGACATCTAAAATCCGGAAAGCTCCAAACACCAGCAAGTGGG
The DNA here is from genome assembly GCF_036971445.1 of Narcine bancroftii. NCBI lineage: Eukaryota > Metazoa > Chordata > Chondrichthyes > Torpediniformes > Narcinidae > Narcine > Narcine bancroftii. Next base: position 1,083,732 of record NW_027211849.1, read on the forward strand.
GAGAGAGATGCAGCGCGAATCAGGCGGGTGAGGGGTGGGGGGAAAATGGCAGCGCGTCTAGAAGGGAGTGGGGGTGGATACAGGAGCACAAATTTGGTGGGCTTAAATCTGTCTTTGCGAAATCCAGAAAAATCTGAAATTCGGAACACAGTGACCCCCGCCCCCCCCTCGAGGGTTCTGGATAAAGGATTGTGCTCCTGCACATGTTCTGGTTTGCATAATGTAGAGACCTTTATCGGTGAAGATTTCATAGGATGTTATTGAAGCAACCAAAGTTTCTAAGTTAAATCAAAGACCATATTCAGTCTTATGTGCAAATTAATACATATTCAGTACAAAGTAAATTTGTTTTGTGGGATGCTTTAAAAGCTTATTTAAGATGTCTGATAATCAATTATTCTACAAGAATTTAGATGCAGCATTTGCCAGAGAGCCAAAATTTGGAGAAGGAAATAACAATGTTAGAAAGGGAATTCCAATGAAATTCAACTGTGGATAAAAACTTATTTGATTCAGTTGAAACTGTTATAATATAATGCAAACATATAAATATGAAAAATTAATACAATGATCCAAATAGCGTTATTATGAGTACGGAGAAAGAGTGCATAAGGTTTTCGCTCGGCAATTAAAGACTGAACAGGCATCAAGGACAATAAATGCGATAAAAAATAATACAAGAATCACTTTTAAACCTCAGGAAATGAATGATGAATTTCACTCATTTTACCAGAATTTATATCCTTTTGATGTAAGTCAGGATGAGGAACGTGTTGAGTCTTTTTTAGGTAGTTTGGACGTATCAGTTTTGGACGATAAAGATAGGACAGAATTGGAAATTCCTTTCAATGAGTTAGAAATTGAAGAAGCGATATTGAATATCACCTGGAGAAGATGGGTTTACAGGAGGGTTTTATAAAGAATTTTATGAAGTCTTGTCTCCTGTTTTGACGGATGTTCTTAAACAAGCTACAGAAGAGCAAAAGCATTTCCAGAATCCTTTTCTAGAGCTAGACTTAGTTATTGCACAAAAGGAAGAGCCCCATTGAACGTTGCCTCATATCAACCAATATCGTTATTAAATGTAGATTATAAGATAGTAGCTAATAGACTTGCAAAGTATTTATCACGTTTAATACATGTTGATCAAGCAGGTTTCATTAAGAATAGATTTTCTTCTGAAAATATTGTTAGACTGTTGACGTTGATTAATGTGTCAAGACATTGTTTGAATCAATCAATGATAGTGGCATTAGATGCAGAAAAAGCCTTTGATCGAGTTGAAAGGTACTTTTTATTTAAAGTACTTGAAGATTTAAGTTTGGACCTTTTTTACCTGGTTGAGTTAAAGCCTGGTATAAAAATCCCTTGGCGAGGATGGTGACAAATGGACAAATTTCAGATACGTTTAATTTAACATGCTCCACAAGGCAAGGTTGTCTTTTGTCACCATTGGTGATAGAACCGCTAGCCCAAGCTATAAGACAAAATGATAAAATAAAGTGGGATTAAAATAAATGAAGAGAATATAAGGTTCCTTTGTACCAGTATATTTAACAAATCCTCAGAATCATTACGACATCTGCAAACCTGTTTGGTACAATATGGAGAAATGTCTGTTTATAAGGTTAATCGGGATAAGAGGAACATGTTACCAATTACGAGGAATATTATCCTACTTGTAAACAGATTACACAGCCTAAATGGACTAAGAAAATTAAATATTTAGGGGTAATGGTTGATGTGGATTATCAACATTTGTGTAAGTTTAAATATGTTTCTCTATTGATAAAATTAAAGCTGATTTAATTAAATGGAAAGATCTTCCTTTGACATGAATGGTAGATGTGAATTGTGTTGAAGTGAATATTTTTCATTGTATTCAATATATTTTTCAATCAATTCCATGTTCGCTTCCAAAGATACTCTTTAAAGAGTTATGCAGGCATCAGAATATTTTTATAGAAAGGTACTTTGGCTAGAGTATTGTTGCAAAAATTGACATGGAAATATGCATTAGGGACTACGATGGCCTCATTTTCAGAATTATTTGTTAAATTTACATGATAATTATTTTTTTTTATGTGAAGACATGGTCTAAAATTTACAGTCTTTTGCCTCTATTCCCTCTTAAGGAGTGGAGTAACATTTGCAATTTTCCAGTCCAGACTGGGCAGACAAGGATAGATGGACTTTAAACATGAACATGGTGAGTAATTAGCGAAGCTATTCATTCAGATATACTCCTCACAACTAGGTAATTCCAAATCATCCAAGTTATAGGGTTCCATATGAGAGACGAGGCCAATAGCCGCAGAGATCAAGACAAAGCAGAATCATACACACCATTACTACCAAGATTTACATTAGTGACATATCAGAGTCAATGCGATACTTTAAGATGAGTTACAGCACAGTAACAGACCCTTTAGGCCCACAAACCTGTGCCTCCCAATTCACCTTCAACCCCCCATACTTTTTGAACAGTGGGAAAAATCTGGACCCCCTCCCCCACCCCAGAGGAAACCTACACACACAGGGAGAACATAAAAACTCCTCACAGAGAGAGCAGGATTTGAACCCCATCCCTATCACTGGCAGCGCAACAGATTTGCAATTGTGCCATCCACTGACGAACCATGTTGGACAGGAAGAAACTCAAATCAAGAAAGTCAATAAATGGAGAGCATCAATATTTCATGAGTTGGTACGGATTAGTCCAGATTTTGAGAAAAGATGGATGGACAGTACTTTGCAACAACATAATGACAGTCAGTACAAAAGAAGCCACAGCGAGCTTGCATGGGAGCCAGGAAGGGAAAGTAGTCACTTCATTGAAATGGAAGCAAGAGAATGGTCTCAGGAGCCAGAACCCAAGTGAGAGAAATTCCGGTTCATGAGCAAGTCACGAAAACCCAATGCTGCCTTCCAAAGTTCATTCCAAAGGCATTCATTTAAATTTATTTCTCCAGTTTGGGTATTTTAGATCATTAATATTCCCCAGTATTCTTCAACATCTGATGATGAGGTGTTACATGTGTTGCTATGAGGTGTAACAATGCAGCTCGCAGTATTTGCACAGCAGATATAATAAGGGATCCACCCTTCCCCCTCTCCTTCATAGTGTCTATTTAAGACAAACATAATCTGCAAAGAAATGATGATGAGATCACGAGATGAAGCAGTAGAACTTCATTCATCTTTTGATTTGATCGTCTAAACAAGCTTTAAAAAAATTACAGAGCAGTGAGGGTCTGGGATGCATTGCTGGGGTGGAGGTGGGGGCTGGCACAATGAGGACATTCAAAAGACTAAGATACATGGATGGAAATATAATAGAGAGTAATGAGTGTGAGGTAGGGAAGGGTTAGATTTGTAACGGCACTGATATACCATCGTTTACAAACAATTAAAGAATATCCTCACTCATTTCCTCCAGAAGACAATGCAGTCGACCTTCTTTATCCTCCTCAAACACAACATTGCATTCTTCAACTCTCTAAACATCACCCAGCCAAACCCCTTTGACCTTCTCCTTAGCTCAGTGCCACATGGTGATCCTGATGCTCTCCCTCTCCCCCACTCCTGCATCCGAAATCCATCACCCATATACTGATGCTTAACGCACCTGCGCATGTGGGCTATTCCTCCAGTGCGACGATCCAATTACATCATCAGCGGCAACTGGCACCATTCCCAAAGCAGGCAGATGCATCACTGTGACAGACCCCTCCCCCCACTCCCACCTCCAGCCTCCGATCCATGCAAGGAGGCGAATGAATATAACTGTCCCAAGTGTAACGGTCTGGAGGGTTGACAGTTCAGCCTGATCTCGTATGATTCTGTAAGTCAGGGTATGCAGGTGCACGACTGGTCCTTTCGCTCTGGCCCTGATGCAGAATGTGAACATTCGAAATACACTGGCTTCAACCTGTTGATGGAAACAGTGTTACCTTTTCCATTCCTGTCAAACAAAAAACACTATGGATGGTGCCATAAGACCTGGAAAGAACCATCGTAAATTGGCTAAAGTGGTTTACAAACAACATCATGTCAAAGAAACACACGAGAACACTGTTGTGAATCATTTGGCACATCCACTGCAGATGATGCTGCCACATAGGAGAACCTCAGAGTTATCTCATTTTCTCGAAGACGGTCAAGATAACTGACCTGTTCATGGAGCACTGTGTCTGGTCTAAGATTCACAAACTCACCTGGCAAGGTTAACATACAGTCATAGAATAGCTCTACCACTAAAAATCCATGATCTGCCCTAAGAGCTGTAGTCACGCAAAGGAGAACCATGGGAAAACATTCGCTACATGTCGATGTATTGCCACCTGCTGTCAATGGTGCTTTCGATCATCAATGAAAATGCTCAAAGAAGCTGTTGGCCTTGAAATGCTTCGCCATAATTCAGGTAGTGCCCAGAGGATCAATGAGAGCTCGGACCAATGCTGACTCGAACTGAGACCCTCGATCTGTTGTAATAGTGCCCAGAACACCAAAAGATTTAATCCAATGATCCACAAAAGTCCAAGCAATTGTCTCTACAGAGATGCCGATGATAGGAATTTCATCCTGCCACCTGGTAGTCCTGTCCTCACCCGTGAGCAGAGGCGTACATAGCCGAGATGGCGGAAGTGGACCTTGGAAGCCACAAGGTGCACGTGCTGGAAATAGGAATCCAAAACAACAAAATCCCCCAGCTTGAATTTCATGTGCCTGGAGACTTTAGGGCGTTGACCCAGCAAGCAAGTCCTTGCACATAATCCAACATTCTGTTTAACACGAAGCCAGGTAAGATGTTCCTTAACCAGTTTGATTGATGCTCTTCTACCAAGAAGAGATAGATTGTGAAGAGAAAATCTCCTGCCTCATAGCCACCCACACATACAGCCTAGTCCTTCCTGTTGGGGAAAAAAAAATCAGACCAACTTTTCAGCCGATTCATCCAAGGTCACATCTTGAAGATGGAAACAAGAGTTGATCTGGTTACACCGGATGAAATCGGGATCAGTGCACCATGCATGAGCATTGAAATTGATGTCAGTAGTTGTATGTAATGTCGCACCTGGATTGGGCACCAACCACAGCATTCGCTTTCTCTCAGATGTCATGTGTGTCCGATGAAAATTGAAGGATGAAGTCCAAGTGCCGAATCTCCTTTCGCAAGTAGAGATACAGTATGCATAAGAGGCTGGTGGTCTGTACAAATGGTCAAAGGATGACCTTCCAGTAAAAAAGCTGAAATATTGGATTGGAAATTGGGATTCATGAGGGAATTACAAAGAAACCTTTCCAAATTGTATCTTCAACTTCAAGAGGAATCTCCAAACCCAGACTTGAATAAATCAAAAGAAAGATGGGAATTGGATTTGGGAACTGAAATTAACCCTTTTTTCTGGTCTGACATTTGTTGGGACATAATTCATGTTTTTGATACATTTGTTAATTATAACTTATTCATCAATTATATTTAATGCCACATAAATTAATTTATTCCTAGTTTTTCAAATTCATGTTTTAGATCTGAATCCCATCTTAAAATTGATTGTGGGGAAATGCAAAATTGTATTCCCTTAGCAAATGTGACTTATAATATTAGAATTGGGTATGATACATACATCAAAATATGGAAACCATATTTAGATATGGGTTTGGATATCTAATGTATTCAATTCTCCACCCCACCACCACTTTTCTTTAATCTTAATGGTTGAACCTTATCATGTTGGTTTAATTCTACCATTTTATTAATTTTCTGTCTTTCCTTTTGGGAGGGAATAGATATCACAGGAGCTTTGTACCTAGATCTGTATTATTTTTCTTTTATACTTTTTTCTCTTCTCACTTTTATGTACAGTACAACATTTATTTTTTTATTCCATTTTCATAATTGAAAGTATCGTTTGGATACGATTCTATTATTATATTGAACTGTATACAAAACTATAAATATATTTTTTTAAAAACTGAAATGTTTCACTGCGCGATAGATAGCTAAGAGTTCTTGCCCAAATGTACTATATTTTCCTGAGCTGGTGACCACTTGGCTGGAACAAAAAATGCCAAAGTTTCCAATTGTCCACAGACTCGTTGTTCAAACACTGGTCCCACAGCACTGACAGATGCATCTGTGGTAAGAGAGCAAGGCCTTGGGCATTTGATGTACAACCTTAGTGGCATTTGTAAGAACAGTGTTCACATCATGGAAAGCATACACAGCATCGTCTTTCAAAGTTAAGGTCTTTTTGAAACAGACATAAGATCCTTTGAGTCATTCAGCAAGAGGTAATAGAGATGCTGTGGCATTCACCAGGGAACAGCAATAAAAATTCCTCATACCTAAAAACCATCACAACTGGCCAACCTTAACGGAGGGAGGAAATTCTCAAAATTCACGTACTTCCCATTCATCAGGCAAAATACCATGTTGCATAACTCTAGGCCTCAAAAATACAAGATCAGAAGCACCAGAAACAATTTCCTGGGATTGATCACGATGCCGCATTCCTCAAGCCTTGGAAACGATGAGATAAGGTGGCTCTTGTGCTCCTCTTCATCCACACTTACAACCAGAATCTAATTGATGAACACAAGCACCAAACAAACCCAAGGCCAGTGAGTTCGTGGTCCATGAACCACTGGAATGTCTCAGCTGCATTCCATAGACTCAAACATGCCGAATGGGAACATCACTGCTGTCTTTGTGACATCCGGAGATTCAAATGGAATCTAATAGTAAGCACATTCTAGATCTATTTTAGCAAATGCATATTTGCCGTGGAGGTTTGCTGAGAAGTCTTGTAAATTTGGAATATTGTATCAGTAAGGCACGGTGGAATTGTTCACGGTACCATCATCTCTGCAAGGCCGCCAATCCCTAGTTTTTTTCAGAACCATATGCAACCGTGAAGCCCAGCAGCTGTCAGATCTGTGGAATACGCCAAACTCTTGCCAATCCAAGCTTGCGATTTTAAGATAATCTGGGCGTATTACGAGCCTGCGTCTCAGACCCTGCCTTTATATGGTGGCTTATTGCATGTCTGTACACCGTTACGATGGGGTCACGAGGCGAGGAAAACACTTGAGCAAGGCTTGGAAAGGGCAGGAACTTTAAGAACAAATGCAGCTCATTTGCATTCAAGAGCTGCAGTCCACACAGCGTTTTTTCAAATACATCACGGAAAAATGTGACAAGAAATCCACTCCCAAAATGGAATTTGCCACATTTACAACTGAAAAACCACCCAAAAAATTGCAAGACAGAAATGAAGCACGAGTAACCTGTGGCCATGTTTGAAAAAGAGAATGATTTGTAGCTGAAAGAACACATGACATATTAGAAAGACTATGTTCCTCAGGGATTGGAGGGATCGGCACCGATCCAAAGTGACAGATAATTTTGGAGTTTTACATAGAGATGGCAAACAAATAACCTACTCCAACAATTGCCTCGAATGTTTCCATTTTTCTCAGTTGCCTTCGATAATTTCTCTCAAATGAGAACAAGATCCCAAGACAAAAGAACAGAACCAGGCCACCAGGCCCATTGATCCTGCTCTGTAAATACACACTGAGCTACTCTACACTCCTTCAAATTTCCAGCCTTTTCCCCATATCCCTTCATGCCCTCACTAACGAGATACTTGTCTATTTCTTGTTTAAATACTCCCAGTGATCTGGCATCCACTGCTGTATGAGGCAGTAAGTTCCACAGCTCCATGACACTCTGGTGAAAGAAGTTCTTCCCAATCCCTGTTTTATATGGATAACCTCTAATTTTCTTGTCCTCGATTCACCCACCAAGGGAAACATGTTACCCGCATCCACCCTATCTAAACCTTTCAAAATACAAAATGTCTCCATGAGCTTTCTTCTTTAATTTACGATACTCCAATGAATACAACCCAAGAGCTGTCAAACACTCCTTGTACATTATATTTTGCATTCTGGGAATCATCCTCGTCATTCTCCTCTGCACCCTCTCCAAAAACATCACATCCTTTCTCAGATAGGGGGCCCAAAACTGCACCCAGTACTCGAAATGAGGTCTCACCGGTGCCCCATAGAGCCTCATTAACATCTCTTTACTCTTGTACACCATTCCTCTTGAAATGAATGCCAACATAGCATTCGCTTTCTTCATGACCAATTTCACCTGGTTATTAACTTTTAGGCTTCCTTGCACAAGGACACCCAGGTCCCTTTGCACATCCAAGGTCTGAATTTTCATCCCATCCAAATAGTATGCTTCCTGTTTATTTCCACTGCCAAATGTACAACTGTACATTTCTCGGTGTTAAATCTCATCTGCCATCATTTTGCCCAGTTTCCTAATCTGTTTATATCCTTCTGCAACTTTACGGTTTCTCCACTTCCTACTCTGTCCCCTATCTTGGTGACCTCCGCAAATTTGGCCACAAAACCATTTAAATCACAATCCAAATCATTAATTTCTTTTTCCTTCGAATATATCTACCCTGCATTCCTTTTATTACTGCCACATGCCAATCCAGAATCGATCATTACTGAACCTGAACATGTTTATAGTGATAAACAACTTCTAATAAATGTTCTGGGTTTAATTTTTAAAAATCTTGTTGTGGTTCCTCTTTGGAAGTGGAATTCACAAAATTTTCCAAATATCTTTTCAGCAATAATTCTATGGTACAGAGGATTACTCATCTTTCCTCGAGGTTAAAAGTTGCATTTTGATTTTGTTGTCTCAACAGAACATTGTACAAGGTGAAGGCTGATTAAAATGGATTCAGTAATGATGGCCTTCAAATTTTGGAAGATTGAGAGGGGATCTTATAGAGACAGATAAAATTCTGGCAAGACTGGACAGAATGGATGCAGATGGGATGTTTCCAAGGATGGGAAAATCCAGAACCCGGGGCCATGGTTTGAGGATAATAGGCAAACCATTTAGGACCGAGATGAGGAGGAATTTCTTTACCCAGAAGGTGGTGAATGTGTGGAATTCATTGCCACAGAGGGCAGTAGAGGCAGGTTCATTAAATATATTTAAGAGGGAATTAGATATATTTCTTCAGTATAAGGGTATTAAAGGTTACGGAGAGAAGGCGGGGACGGGGTACTGAAATTTAAGATCAGCCATGATCAAATGGCGGAGCAGGCTCGAAGGGTAGAATGACCTACTCCTGCTCCTATCTTCCATGTTTCTATGATAAACTGCTGTTTCTACAGGGAATTAACTCATGGAAATGTTCTAAATACATTCATTGGAGATAGACCTCTGTGAAAATGATAGTCCAGCCTGTCATGAATTTTTTAAAGATTCAACTCAAATGACTGGTCCAAATAGACAACTCTGAAACAGTCCTTTCGCTCCTTCTTTTCTGCTGGCCAAGCTGCTTGCAAACAAACCATATCCCTCTCAACCTTTTCATTCGACGGACCCATTCAACTGACATTACATTGTCAACCTGTGGGCCTGTGGGAATAAGTTATTTCCCTGCCTGGCAACCTGATTATGTTCCTCCATACTGGTGAAGTTTTGGAAGTCTGGTTGGCGCATGCGCTGTGGATTTGCGACTTGAAGTTGGGTTCGCGCATGTGCGGCTGATACGCACGTGCCGACTGAGGGCCACTCAGCAAAGTCTTTGTGGAAGCGCCAACTAACAAGTCGCGCATGCGCACTGAAATTAAGATGGCTGCCCCCAGCCGATGGACCCTGAGAAACTGAGTCACAAAATCAATCTGCATATTTTGGGTCGTACATTTTGTCTCTGTTCTCTGTTCTCGTTTGATTTTAAAAATAGTCTCTAAGACTTCAGGGCTCCTCGCACAGGGGCAAATCTCCGACTTGCGTCCATTGTGGGACCTTTCGGGTTTCATTACGGTCGCAAGTCGGGAAGGACCTGTGAGGGGTCATTGGGTCGCTTAGGAAGGGATGGAAAACAAATCTGAAGGAGTTTAGAGATAGTTATTATTTTAATTGCAGGAGTTTAGAAACAGTTATTATTTTAATGTTAGGAGTTCTGAAACAGTTATAGAAGGTAGAAAGAAAAAGCAAGAAAAAAGCTAAAATGTTGTTTGTGTAAAATGGCGCATGAAAAACAGCAGAACAGAGTAAACAAGATAACAGAGGAATTTAAGAAATATGCACGTACACACACAAAGAGCTTGTTTAATAGGGGGTGGGGAAAGGAGGTGTGAGTACGGGATAGGAGAAAGTCGGACTCAGTCAAGAGTCAGGCGAATAGGGAAAAGTGCCAAACCAATCCAAGAAGGATAAATGTAAGAAAAATGTAAGGGGAGGTGAACTGAAAAATGTATAAAAACAAAGAAGCTTCCCGCCCTCGGTGTACTTTCCCGAGGTAGGGGGAGAGTACCCCACCTTGCAATGTTGTAAATGTAACTAAATGTTCTTTGTTCTCAACTTTTGTCTCGAGCAGATTTTGTGAACGTGAAGCCACTTCTCACAAATCCATTTTTCTTTGCTTCCCAATGCTAATAGAATGTGTCTGATTCTATCAGTTTTTCCTGTTGTTGTATCACATTCTTCATCAAGTTAGATGTTATTTTTTAAAATTGTGTCACCTGAACAATAATGCTCCAATCCTTCTGATCCTGACGTACCATGTGTTTAAAATGCAATGTTTCTCAGTTACTTGTCCGAATGCCTTAAAAATATAGGGACTTTGGTGTTAACAATACAGAGTAAACATTTCACCAATCTTTTGAATTTATGATCTCTGGTATTTCCAGTCATGTTTTCTATTTAGGTTGGTGTATCTTGCAGACCTGTTTGGTTGCAGCAAGTAAGAAGTTATCGCCTTGTAGCATCCGCTTTGGCAGCGCTACCACATACTGTTTTAAATTCCCCATGTGTGCTCGCTGGCCCACCCACTTCTGGTGACGTACTCCCCGACTTCCAGCTTTACGTCATTGTGTCGTGGAGTCACTCTCCAGCTGGCTGCCGCTACACAGAAGTGTAGGGCTCCTCAGCCTATACATGGTGCTAGGAATGGGCTCCTTCTCGGCAGTGAAAGGGAGTTCGTGCCATCTTGGACTATCCAAGTGTTGCAGCGATTTGGCCTCTTGGCGCACCATAATCTCAATGTTTATAAAGGGGAAATTCTTTCAATGTTTCATTCATTTTTATTACAGAATTCTTCCTAGATTATCTGTGTAACATTGAATGTTATGGGTTTTCATGAACAGGGATCATGATTTTACTCATAATTTGGTGAGCAAATGGATGGGACATTTTTTGCTCATGCCCCATGGGAGTTGAAATAAAAATGAAGTGACAAAAGTAGGAAGGTTTGTTGACCCTTCTTTTTAAGCAGGATGTCAGGATGATTTTCATCTTGCTTGCTGAATTAAAATGTGATTTGTCAGTTCTTAATGGCAGCTGCCATATTGGCATTGCAAGGAGAGATGGGAAATGGGTCAGGTCCTTGGTGGTCCCACTAATGCAATGCAGAAAGATGTCATGGGGCAGAATGTGGTTTAGGGAGGGAGAAGGTATTAATTTTTAGGAAACGTATGTGGCCAGCCACCTATCAATATTTTTTGTCAAATAGAAACTGCTGCTGGTAGAAGCCATTTCCTACTTTGAACAGGCCCAATGTCATTATCCAAGCAGATATTGTTACGAGCCCATAGGATCCCAAAACCCAGCAGCAAGAGACATTCACCAAGACAAGTGGTTTTTAAAACAGTAGTTATTTTTAATCAAATTTAATCATGAAATTAGAATGAAACTTTAAATTAACTCTATACTTAACTAATCCAAATGAACCCCCTTCTAATTCTAAGCACACATGTTTGTAATGTGTTTAAATTTAAGAAAAGTTCTTTGGTTCACAGTTCAATCTCACTTCTCCTTCTTCCAAGTTCTCTGGATGCAGGCAATTCTTCTGCTGTCCACAGAATTGAACGTTTCTAAATTTCACCAGGTTTTGGTTCTCGAAAGGTAAATGCTTCCCACTCAGGAAGGTTCTTGTAGGGTTTGGAGAGAGTTATTTGTTATTCCAGGATTTCCACAACTGAGGTACCTTCATTAGTCACCTCAATGTCTGGCTGATGAAACTTGCCCCGTCAGGATTTTCTAGATGGTAACTTCTTTCTGCAAGCTACTACAGAGTTCCATTCCTCTTATTCCAAACAACAGGAGTTCTGTCTTCTGCTCAAGCTTTTGTTAGATAAACAAAACCCAGTGTGACTTTCCTCTAAGCACCCTGCAGAAAAGTACTAGTAGCCATCCTGGCTCCATTTCCAAACAATGGTCATTCATTTTATGACATCAGTTTGATTAACACCTACTTGTGAATGTGAATAACATCCTCCAGAGATCAATATTTCTTCAGTCTTTCAAATAAAATGTTTCATAATTTATGTGTGTATATGTATGTAACCTACTCTAAATCTTACCAAAATCCCAAATAATACCAAATTCTCCAAATATATTTATCCATTACAATATCATGTAAGGTGAATTTAAGAGACTCTAAGACAGGCATACATGGGTGAAAGAAAAACAGTGTTGGTCGGACGCACCTCCACCATCAGTTCACAGACTTACCTGACACGTCGTGGGCTAACAGTGTACCTTTGTATGTGTTTGCCTTTATTTAGTAGCATCAACCACAGTAGCTCCTACAGGGTATTATTTTTTTTGTTAGAAATATCAAGATCAACACAACATCGTGGGCCAAAGGGCTTGTACCGTGCTGTAATATTCTGTTATTTCTGTTATTGCTTGACTTTGAATATCTGTTGTAAGCGCTGTGAGACTTCAATAATGTAGCAAATTTGCACAGCAACATTGCAGTCAGGAGTTTGTATCTCCTGGTTGACTTGAGCTTTTCTCTTTTTTACACAATGCTTTATAGTTCTGGTCAGTAAGGAAAGGAATATTGTGCATGTTGAATATGTCATTATATCTGCAAGTAACACTGGAAAAGAGTCATTAACACCAAGGTAAATAGCACCCTGTAGTGGCTGGTGCAATTTTCTGATGGGCACAAGTTATCACTCAGTGGCTACAGTGATGTGAAAATGTGGGTAAATTATTTTGTATATGATTTATACATGGAAAAATTAGCTGTTGTTTGTTCCAATTTCAGGTAGATGAGGTTGCAAAGTGGGTAAAAATAGAAAATAGTTGGGGATCAACAACTGGGGCTTGCATTTGATGGTGTGAAAGTCAAAATGGAAACTCAGAATAAGGCTAATCTGATTAGGCAAGACACTGGCTCTTATACTTCCACCAGAAGTGAATCTAGAATTGAATTTTGAGTCATTTACGGTGGGTAACTTCAAAGTCTGTTGATTGTAAGACTAAATTAAGAGCCCTTTTGCCCCTGGCTGTGCTGAAAGATTGTTTTGTTTATCAACTAAATCTTTCTGAGAGGGAGAATAGACTGAAGCTACTTTCCTACTCGTTGGTGATGATCTTTCAACTAATAACAACTCCTAATTCCACCCCGTCCTTGGGCATTTTCTCCTGCAATCTACATCAGTTACCACCATCGAGGGATTCTCATGCAGGGTAAAGTTTCACAATCACCTCCTCCAACCATGTCCGTGCCCTCTGTGGCAGGAAACACAATGCAGAGTAAATGGCAGATTGACTGAGCACCTCCACTTTGATCACAATGGCCATCTTGGCTCATGGTCACAAGCTATTTTAAGTTCCATTCCATTCCCACAATGACCTTTGTCTTCTGCCTCCACCATTGTCAGGGTGAGGTCAAATCCAGAGGAACCATCTCTTATTGCATTTGTGACTCAATGGTATGAATATGGAATTATCCAAAATCATGTAACCTGCCCACCACCTCCCCCCTCCCCAGGTTTCACTCTCTCTCCTGCTGATTCACCCAGTCCCCCTCGTATTCTCCTTTCCAAACCAGATGACTGATAAATGTGGGCAGAGAAATGGCAGATGAAGTTTAATCTGGACAAGTGTCTTGCTCTTTGAGAGGACTTGTAGTAGTGTTGCAAAGAGGGATATCGGGGTGCATGTGTGAGCTCCTTGAAAGTGGCAACACAAGTGTAGGGTGTTAAAGAAAGTACTCTTCATTGAGCAGGGCATGAAGTATAAATGTGATTAGGCCACATTGTGAGTGTTTCCTGCAATTCTAGTTACTGCATGACAAAAGGAATTTATCTGGGGGTTGCTTGGGATAGCGCATTGGGTCTGAGGAGAGATTGAACAAATTTGGATAGTTTTCTCTGGAACATTGGAGGCTGAGAGATTACCTGGTTGAAATTTATCCAATTATTGTAGTCCTGGAGAAGATAGATTTCTTCTTTGCCCCGCCCCCGTGGGAGATGTAAAAATACTACGATGCCTATATTGAACATGAGAAGGGAAAAGGAGACAAGTGAGGCAGGTTTTTACACAGTGCGGTAGGGGTGTGGCCCACATGGCCAGGATAGCGGTGAAATCACCGCGATTTAAGAGGCATTTGGTTGGGCACATGAACAAGAGGGAATGGGTGATGTGTATGGACCATGTGCTGACACATGGGATTAATTTAAATGAACATCATGGTCACCACAGACATTGTTCACCAAATGGCCTATTCCTGGGCTGCTCTGTTGAGTGACGATTCATCTCTTTTCAAGGATCGTTGCCGATGGGCAGTAAACTTTTCACAGAGGTCTATCTCCAATGAATGTATTTAGAACATTTCCATGAGTTAATTCCCTGTAGAAACAGCAGTTTATCATTCAAGCTGTGTAGCCACAGCAATAATGCAAAATTTGAAGGCCATCATTACTGAATCCATTTTAATCAGCCTTCACCTTGTACAATGTTCAGTTGAAACAAGAAAATCAAAATGCAAATTTTAACCTCTAGGAAAGATGAGTAATCCTCTGTACCACAGAATTATTGCTGAAAAAATATTTGGAAAATTTTGTGAATTCAGCTTCCAAAGAGTTGATGAAGAGGAATCACACATTAATTTAAAAAATTAAATCCAGAACATTTATTTGAAGATGTTTATCACAAAGAACATGTTCAGGTTCAGTAATGATTGATTCTAGAATGGTATGTGGCAGTAATAAAAGGAATGCAGGATAGATATATTCCAAGGAAAAATAAATTAATGATTTGGATTGTGGTTTAAATGATTTTGTGGCCAAATTTGTGGAGGTCACCAAGATAGGGGACAGAGTAGGAAATGTAGAAACCGTAAAGTTGCAGAAGGATATAAACTGATTAGGAAACTGGGCAAAATGATGGCAGATGAGATTTAACACCGAGAAATGTACAGTTGTACATTTGGCAGTGGAAATAAACAGGAAGCATACTATTTGGATGGGAAGAAAATTCAGACCTTGGATGTGCAAAGGGACCTGGGTGTCCTTGTGCAAGGAAACCTAAAAGTTAATGACCAGGTGAAATTGGTAATGAAGAAAGCGAATGCTATGTTGGCATTCATTTCAAGAGGAATGGTGTACAAGAGTAAAGAAGTGTTGATGAGGCTCTATGGGGCACTGGTGAGAGCTCATTTCAAGTACTGTGTGCAGTTTTGGGCCACCTATCTGAGAAAGGATGTGATGTTGTTGAAGAGGGTGCAGAGGAGAATGACTAGGATGATTCCCAAAATGCAAAGGATAACGTACAAGGAATGTTTGACAGCTCTTGGGTTGTATTCATTGGAGTACAGGAAATTAAAGAAGTTATCTCATGAAGGCATTTCGTATATTGAAAGGTTTAGATAGGGTGGATGCGGGTAAGATGGTTCCCTTGGTGGGTGAATTGAGGACATGAAAATTAGAGGTTATCCTATAAAACAGAGATTAGGAAGAACTTGTTTCGCCAGAGGGTCGTGGATCTGTGGAACCGCTGCCACATACAGTAGTGGAAGCCAGATCACTGAGTATTAAATCAAGAAATAGTTTTGTGTCAGTTTACGGAGCAGATTCGATGGGCCTGGTGGCCTGGTTCTGTTCCTTTGTCTGTGATCTTGTTCTCATTTGGGAGAGATTATCGAAGGCAACTGAGAAAAATGGAACAATTCTAGGCAGTTGTTAGAATAGGTTATTAGTTTGGCATCTCGATGTA
The DNA here is from genome assembly GCF_036971445.1 of Narcine bancroftii. Classification (NCBI taxonomy): domain Eukaryota; kingdom Metazoa; phylum Chordata; class Chondrichthyes; order Torpediniformes; family Narcinidae; genus Narcine; species Narcine bancroftii. Next base: position 1,099,795 of record NW_027211849.1, read on the forward strand.
AAACTCCAAAACTATCTGTCACTTTGCTGCGGTGCCTGTCCCTCCAAGTCCTGAGCAACATAGATTTGCTAATATGTCATGTGTTCTTTCAGCTACAAATGATTCTCTTATTCAAATATGCCCAGAGGTCACTCGCATTTCATTTTAACTTCACATCGTTTTGGGTGGGTTTTCAGTTGTAAATGTGGCCAATTCCACTTTGGGAGAGGATTTCTTTTCACATTTTTCAGTGATGTATTTGACAAAATGCCGTTGTGTGGACTGCAGCTCTTGAATGCAAGTGAGCTACATTTATTGTCCTTCCAATGCCATCTGCTGCCTGACAAGCCTTCAACCTGGCTCCTGCCCTTTCCAAGCCTTCCTCAAGTCTTTTCCTCGCCTCGTGTCCCCATCATAATGGTATGCATACATGCAATAAGCCACCATATAAAGGCAGGGTCTATGAGACGCAGGCTTGTAATACCCCGGATTATCTTAAAATCTCAAAATTGGAATGGCAAGAATTGTGCCTAGCCCACAGATCTGACAGCTGCTGGGCTTCACGATTGTATGTGGTTCTGAAAAAAACTAGAGATTGGCGGCCTTGCAGAGATGATCGTCCCCTGAACAATTCCACCATGCCTGACTGATACAATATTCCAAATTTACAAGACTTCTCAGCAAACCTCCACGGCAAATCTGCATTTGCCAAAATAAATCTAGAACGTGCTTACTATTAGATTCCATTTGAGTCTTTGGATGTCACAAATACAGCAGTGATGCTCTCGTTTGGCATGTTTTTTTTTGAGAAAACCATTCGGCCTATGGAATGCAGCTCAGACATTCCAGTGGTTCATGGACCACGAACTCACTGGCCTTGGGTTTGTTTGGTGCTTGTGTTCATCGAGGAGATTCTGGTTGTAAGTGTGAATGAAGAGGAGCACAAGAGCCACCTTATCTCATTGTTACGGAGGCTTGAGGAATGTGGCCTCGTGATCAATCCCAGGAAAGTGTTTCTGGTTCTGCTGCTCTTGTATTTTTGGGACCTAGATTTATACAACATGGTATTTTGCCTGATGAATGGAAAGTGCATAAAATTTGAGAATTTCCTCCCTCCGTTATGTTTGGCCAGTTGTGATGGTTTTTAGGTATGAGGAATTTTTATTGCTGTTTCCTGGTGAATGCCACAGCATCTCTATTACCACTTGCTGAATGACTCAAAGGATCTGATGTCTGCTTCAAAAAGACATTATCTTTGGGAGACCATCCTGTTTATGCTTTCCATGATGTGAACACTGTTCTGACAAATGTCACTAAGGTTGTACATCAAATGCTCAAAATCTTGCTCTCTTACCACAGATGCATGTGCTGTGGGAGCAGTGTTCTAACAACGAGTCTGTGGGCAATTGGAACCTCCGGTGTTTTTTTTCAGCCAAGCGGTCACCGGCTCAGTCAAAGTATAGTACATTTGAGCAAGAACGCTTAGCTATCTATCGCGCAGTGAAACATTTCAGTTTTTTTTTTAATTTATAGTTTTGTATACAGTACAATATAATACAAGAATCGTATCCAAATGATACATTGGTCAAAATAGAATAACAAATAAATGGTTGTACTGTCTGTAAAAGTGAGAAGAGAAGAAAAGTATAATGAAAAAAAAAACAGATCTAAGTTCAAAGCTCCTGTGATAACTATTCCCTCCCAAAATGAAAGGCAGGATATTAAAAAAATATTAGAATTCAACCAACATGAGAAGGTTCAACCATTAAGATTAATGAAAAGTGGTGGTGGGGTGGAGAAGTGAATACATTAGATATCCAAACCCATATCTAAATATGGTTTCCATATTTTGAATAATGTATCATACCCAGTTAATATTATACGTCACCTTTGCTAAGGGAATACAATTTTGCATTTCCCCACGATCAATTTTAAGATGGGATTCAGATTTCCATGGAATTGCTATACATCTCCTGGCCACTGCTAATGCAACTTATAAAATTTTTTTGAGAAGTTGAATAAGGCTTCCAAATCATATACATTTCCCAAAAGTAAAAGCTCAGGTGTTGATGGTAAACATTATTATAATTTGTTCCAAAAACTTGCCCACATCTTTCCAAAATGATGTCACCTTGAGACATGACCAGAGAGAATGTATCAACGTACGAATTTCTGTGCCACATCTAAGACATAAATTTGAAAAAAATTGCAATAAATTAATTGATATAGCATTAAATATAATTGATGAATAAATTTGTAATTAACTAATCTATCAAAAACATTAATTACTGTCTCAACAAATGTCAGACCAGCAAAAAGGGTCAATTTCAGTTCCCAAATGCAATTCCCATCTTTCTTTTGATTTATTCAAGTCTGGGTTTGGAGATTCCTCTTGAAATAGTAGATACAATTTTGAAATAAATTTATTTGAATCCAAATGTCCAATTCAATATTTCAGCTTTTTATTGGAAGGTCATTCTTACACAATTTGTACAGACCACCAGCCTCTTCTGCATACTGAAAGTAGAAGCACACATCTCTATTTGCGCAGAGAGATTTGGCACTTGGAGTTCATCCTACAATTTTCATCGGACACACAGCATATCTGAGGAAAAGCGAATGCTGTGGCTGGTGCCCTATCCAGGCGCGACATTACATCCAACAATTGCCATCGATTTCACTGCCATGGCTCATGCACGGCACACTGATGCCAATTTCATCAGGTGAAACCAGATCAACTCTGGTCTCGATCTTCAAGATGTGACCCTGGATGAATTGGGTGAAAAGTTGGCTTGTGATTTTTTTTCCCCCAACAGGAAGGACTCTGCCGTTTGTGTGGCAGTTATGAGGCAGGAGATTTTCTCTTCACAATCTATCTCTTCCTGGTAGAAGAGCATCAATCAAACTGGTTAAGGAAGATTTGACCTGGTTTCATGTTAAACAGAATGTTGGATTATGGGCAAGGACTCGCTTGCTGGGTCAACACCCTAAAGTCTCCAGGCACATGAAATTCAAGCTGGGGGATTTTGTTGTTTTGGATTCCCATTTCCAGCACGTGCACCTTGTGCTTGGAAGGTCCACTTCTGCCATCTCGACAATGTACTTATCTGCTCACAGGTTAGGACTGGACGACCAGGTGGAAGGATGAAATTCCTAACATCGGCATCTCTGTAGAGACAATTGCTTGGACTTTTGTGGATCATTGGATTCCATCTTTAGATGTTCTGGGCAAACTATTACAACAGATCGAGGGTCTCAGTTCGAGTCAGCATTGGTCCGAGCTCTCACTGATCCTCTGGGCACGACCTGAATTATCGCTGAGCATTTCAGGGCCAACAGCTTCTTTGAGCATTTTCATTGACGATTGAAAGCAGTTGGCGATGCATCTACATGGGGCAAACATTTGCCCATGGTTCTCCTTCGCATGCCTACTGCTGTTAGGGCAGATCATGGATGTTTAGTGGTAGAGCTAGTCTATGGCTGTATGCTGACCTTGCCAGGTGAGTTTGTGAATCTGAGTCCAGACACAGTGCTCCATGAACAGGTCAGTTATCTTGATTGTCTTCGAGAAAATGATGTGGCAGAGAATGATTCCAACTGAAACGGTAACTTCTTATGAACCAAAGTACAACACCTCGAGCTTTCGAATTAAATGGAGATGCAAAAACATGTCCCACCCAATCTCTTTTCAATTTCATATGTTCTTTCTCAGCCATATGAGTTTGTTGCAAAAAAGCAAGATGAACCTTCATTTTCTTTAATATTTCCTTCCTTTCAATCGGATTATTGTCCTTTAACATTAAAGATCACAAAATTGAAATGAGCCGAAACTTAATTTGCTCCTGAGATTGACACTTAACACAGCAATTACAATTATATATATATATAAAAAAACCCAAACCCCTCTTTTCAAAGAAGAAAATCCTGTAAAAAAAACCTACGAGTATAAGAGTCGGATCCTCCTCTGTGGACCAGGTGCAGCTAATACCACAAGTGGAAGATGACTTTAGAAGTATTAGAGTCAATCATCACCTCCCCCCCCCCCAACCGAACATTAAAACCCATCAGTCATCCCAGTGATAACACCCACAATGAGCTTGAGCTTCATCTTCAACATCACTCACCAATTCTGATTCCAACTTCTTTTCCCCATACCCATACCAATCTTACCCTCGGACATTTTCCCCATTGATTCCTTCAAATCTGGGAAGGAATTCACAAAAGTTAATGCACCATAAGGACTCTCAAAACATTGAGACAGATCTGGCCCATAAAGTAAAGTAAACTTATACCCTTTCTTCCACAGAACTGCTTTGGCCAGATTAATCTCTTTCCGTCACTTAATAATCTCCTGACTTAAATCAGCATAAAATAAAACTCTATTGCCTTGAACCATCGTAGGCCTTTGATCAAGGCGAGCTTTCTGAACCGCAAGCCGCAAAATCATTTCTCTATCCTGATATCGCAAACATCTTAAAAGAACCGCTCTTGGCATTTGACCCGGAAAAGATTTTCTCCTTAACGCCCTCTGAACCCGATCTAAAAAAACTCAACTCCCAACATCTCTGGAATCCATTTCCAAAAATAATTTTACAGGATCTGAATCTTCAATATCTTCCAGCAGACCAACTATCTTAATATTATTACGAGAACTTTGATTTTCCAACTAATCAATGTTTTGTAACAAATCTCTCTTCTGGACATCCCAGCCTGTAAATAAATCCTCAATATGATCCATTCTCTCTGCATAATGGTCCACACGGACAGTCAATAAAAACTTCTTCTATCCTCTTAAATTGATCTTGTCCAGTGTCCACTGCTGTTAAACTCTTATTAATATCAACTTCAATAGATGTAATTTCTTCACACATACCAGCCATTTATTTCCTTCATACCAGCAAATTGATCATTTAAAGTTTCAAAACCTTAGTTCACAGAAGACATCATCTTTTCATTTTGATGGATCAGTTCTGTAGAGGGGCCTTGACGTCTGGGGAAGGTATCTGGTGAAACAACAGCTTTCATTGGAGAAGGAGATGTTCTTCAAGCCTTAGGCCTCCCTTCATTGAGTCCAACTGCAGCAAGTAGTAATTCTTGTTCTTCTTCTTCTTGAACCTCTAAGTTGTCCTCCTCCACCTCTTCTCTTCCACATCATACCTGGCAGCCGGACTGTAGATCGGATCCAGAATTTCCTGCAAGTGAGAACATCTCCAGATGCTCCGCTGCATACAGGCAGTCCCCTTCCCGGTATCTAGAGCTCGCATTCGGGCATTCACCCCCCACTCTCCTTAGTCAAGCCCGGCTCATGTCGAATTCCTTACTTGCGCTCCTCCTGGCCCGGCCAAAAATCTTGGCCCCATCTTTCATCTCCGGATGTGCAGAGGTTGCAGACATTTCTTCCAGCTGCTCCCGACTTCCACGTTGAGGATTCATGTCTAACTTGTCCCGAGGTTCCTTCTGGAAGGTCGTCCTTGCTTCTTTTGCACTTTTCACAGGTTGACAACCTAGGTTTTTTCTAAGTTGCTTGTAATGAAATGGTATTGTATGTACTGACCAGTACAGGCATGGGCTGGCACCCCCCCACCCCGCCTCCTGATGACATCCTCTCCTGGACTCCTCCCTGAACTCCTCCCTGGACTCCTCCCCTGTGATCCAGGCCTTCACTTCCCTCACTTGGAACCGGGCCTGAAGTCTTGTGTGTAATAAAGCCTATCGTTCCCTTCAGTCTTTATCTCTGTGATAATTGGGGCAACTGATCGTGCCCAACACTGTTTTTTTTCCTTTCTTCATTTCCAGAATTCTACAGTAGAAAATTATTGTTCAAAATATTGATAAAGAAAAACAAGACATAACAGTTCGAGTATTGAACAGTTCAGTCAGCGAGAGGTGTCTTTGAACTTCTTTTTCCTACGCCATCTTGCCACACCACTCTCCCCCCCCCCCCCCCTCAGCTGACTCCTTGAACACCATCCAATCCATGGAATCTAGGCAGACCTGCAGCTGTCTTCCCTCCCGTGACCACCTTCTGGTTGTCCTGATCTCGTAAGGGATGTGAGCAATTTTACGCCCCATTTCTAAGAGAGGATGTGATGGCCCAGAGGTGGTTTACAAGAATGATCCTGGGGATGAGAGGAATAATGTTTGATGAGCATTTGATGGTTCTGGGCCTGGACTCGCCCGAGTTTATTAGGATGAGGCAGGACCTCATTGAAATCTGATGAATAGTGAAAGGGCTGGATAGTGAGGATTTTGCCAGTAGTGGGAGAGTTTAGGATCAGTGGGCACAACCTCAGAATAAAAGGATGTCTGCTTAAAACGGAGATGGAGAAACTGTTTCATCTAGAGCAGTGATTTTCAAACTCCTCCTCCACACCCCCACCCCCTAATCATATTCCACTTAATCCCTTTGCCAGAAGTGCTCTGTTTGTAAGTAATTACTTAATGAGCTCTGTGATTGGGGAAAAAATTTTGAAAACCACTGTTTTAATCGTATGACATTGACTTGTTCTGTGCGTGGTTTCATAACTCCAGAGGAAATGGGCCAATGACAATTTATCTCAAGCAAAATATTTCCTTCACAATTGGGTCCACTGCAGTCTTTCTCAGCCTTTTTTCCCATTCATATTCCACTTTAAGCAATCTCTTACTCATTTTTCAACACTCCAAGGAATAAAGTCCCAACCTGTTCAACCTTTCCCTGTAGCTCAACTCCTGAAGATCTGGCAGCTTCCTAGTCAATCTTCTCTGCACTCTTTCAATCTTACTAATACCCTTACTGTAGCTAGGTGACCAGAACTGCACACAATACTCCAAAGTGGGCCTCACCATCATCTTATCCAACCTCATCATAACTTCCCAACTCTTATTTTCAATATGTTAATTAATGAAGGCCAAGATGACAAAAGCTGTCTTTAGAACCCGGTCGTCCTTTGACACCACTTTCATGGAATTATGTAACAGTGTTTTATCTCTTGCTGCCGATTTGCATAACTTGGCTGTTCAATTTCATAATGTTGGCTTCTGGACTATTTTATTGTGCCCCTTGATCTAGAGAGTTCTGGCAGAGCAAAACAATTTTGTTTTGTTTTGTCAGGTCAAATTTTGTCACATTGATCCAAAAACAAGTATTTTCACCATTCCTTCATTTCAGATTCTCTGCAGCTGTCGTATTGTACCTCACAGTGACGGCATCGTGTTTGTCTTGTTTATCCTTTACCCCTCCATCCAGACAGATGTGTTGATCAATGAGTGGACTCCACTCATCCAGCACCACTCCCATTTTTGCTGCTCGGGCTTTTCATCCCATGTAATCAATTTGTTATTTCCCTCTCTTCTTTTTCTCAGCAAAGAGAATCAGGTTTATTTGATCATCTTTCTGAATCCCAGTGAAAGGTTATCGACCTGAAGGTTTTAACTCCGATTATTTTTCAAGTAGATAACCTGCTGAGTATTTCCAGCATTGAGTTTTTATTTTACTGCCTTGGTGTATTACTGAGTGCTTTGAATGGGAGAAGAAATGTGGTTTGTGTTAAGTAAAGATGTCTAGATTATGGGGTGGATTTAGAAAAATAGATGTAAAAGTAGAGGGTTCATGGAAATAGTTAATACATCTTTTCGATATTTGGAGTCTCCTGCCGGAAAGCGTGGGATACTCACGGGCTTAATTCAAACCCGCTGGCAGCAAACTCTTAATGATGTCCCACCTTGTCCCGTGGAGCCCAGCACATATAACCATATGACAGTTTACAGCACAGAAACAGGTCATATTGGCACTTCGAGTCTGTGCCAGTTCACATGAACAACTCCACTAGTTTTCCCCTCCAACACTCTGCCCATATCCCTCCAACCCCCTCATATCCATGTACACATCCAACCTTCTCTTAAATGAAAGGACCCTGCCGCAATTATCTCTTCTGGAAGATCATTCCATTCTGCCACCACTCTCTGAGTGAAGAAACATCCTCTAACATTCCTCCTAAAGTTTTGCACCCTTACCTTGAACTCATGCCCTCTTGTTCCAACCTCCCCTGCCCTCAGGGGAAAGAGTCTACTCACGTCCAGTCTATCTATTCCTTTCATAATTTGAATACCTCTATCATAACCCCCTTCATCCGTCTATGTTTGAATGAATAAAGTCGCTGTCTCCTTAATCTTTCTCTGTACTCTAGATGTTGTAAGCCACGTAACATTTTTGTAAATCTTTTCTGCACCCTCTCCATGTTATCTATTTCATTCCTATATTTGGAGACCAGAACTGAAAACAATTCTCCAAACCTGGCCTCACCAATGCGTTAAACAGTTGCTGCATCAGTTCCAGCTATACTCTGGTCTATGATATGATTTCTGAATGCCAGCAGATCATATCTCAGGATAAGATATTGGACCAATGTTTCCTGCATCTTGGAAGAAACACTTTATTGACCAGAGACACAGCTTATCTCATCCATCCATCAGAACATCTGTCAAGCTCATGTCAAATAAATATGTATAGCATGGACTGAGAAAAGGTGTCGAGCAATGGGTTTGCACATGTACCTCCGGCCAGACTGCCAAGATTCAGTGCCACACTAAGGTAGCTCTTCAACATTTCCCGACGGTATGCAGGCAGTTGGAACACGTGTATGTGGACCTGCTTGGACCATTGCCAGAATCTCAAAACATGAGATATATTCTAACAGTTGTAGAACATTTCACACGCTGGCCAGAGGCCGTCCCGTTGCCATCCAGTGACACTGAGACAAGGGCCAGAGCATTCATCGTCAACTGGATTTGGTTTTCCCACATTAATTCAGTCCGCAGAACACAATTCACCCTCATTCCCACTGGCAACTGAAGTCCACTTTTAAGGCCCGACTCACTGGTCCCAGTTAGGTTGATGAGATGCCATGCATTCTTTTGGGAGTGCACACAGCTCCAAAGTAAGATATGTCTGCATTTTCCGCAGAGATGCTTTATGGTCTGGTCCTTACAGTTTCATGGGACATTGATTTCACAACCAATTCTGATCTGAACATTCTTCAGCAGCTTCGACATGGTATCACGATCAGCAAAGCTTTTCCTACCCATTGGCTTGGATCCCCTTAACAGAATGTGCCCCACCACTCCTGGACGCTGATTTTGTTTTTGTGCGCAGACAGGACCCAGGAATGCTGTTACAACGACCGTATGAGGACCTTTTCTGCGTGGTGAAGAAGGATGGGTTTGAGTATACTTTGGACATTGGGGGACATTCGCAGCTGTTTAGTTTGGACAGACACAAGCCTGCCCATGTGGATCCCGCTTCACCCATTCAGTGCCTCCAGCCCAGACCATGAGGGTGTCCACCTAAGGTGCATGCAGCTGGTGTTTTACTTTCTGGTGACGGTTCTGGGGGGTTCTGGACCGAGAGGGCAAGTTTCTTTGGCGGGCACATGAAATCATAAGGCAGACAGCTGGGAACTCATCCATTTAATTGACCACATGCACGTGGTGCTGCGTGCCAAGGAACACCACGTTGGTCTGTGATTTCTCCTGCCGGAAGGTGCGGGACACTCACAGGGCCCGTGGATCTGCAGCAAACACATGATGATGTCCCATCTTGACCCATGGAGCACAGGACACGCTGTAAATAGAAGAAGCCTGTAAAGACTGAATAAAGCAGTCTTGTGTTGATTAAACTGGTATGTGTGTGTGTGTGTGTGTGTGTGTGTGTGTGTGTGTGTGTGTGTGTGTGTGTGTGTGTGTGTGTGTGTGTGTGTGTGTGTGTGTGTGTGTGTGTGTGTGTGTGTGTGTGTGTGTGTGTGTGTGTGTGTGTTGCTTTAATAGCTCTGTCGAAGTAGCCGCTACATATATAAATATTTGGAGGATTATTGCACTTAGAGGATACTTTTCATCCATCTCACAGCCTGTGGGAAGAAGCTATTCCCCAGCCTGTAAGTCCTGATTTTGATGATGGACGTGGTGAAAGATGCTGTTCACTAGATCAAAATGGTCTCTGCACTATTCCTTGAGCCCAATTTGAATAACACTCCTAGTGAATGTCATCTACAGAAAAAGGGAGACCCCAGTGATCCTCACTACTCTGCATCATTCCTGTCTGATGCTTTACAGCAACTAGACCATCCAATGATGCAGCCAGACAGTAGACTCAACTGCGCTCCTGTAAAATCTCAGGATGAGAGCCATTGGCCTTGACCTCCTCAGCCTCCTTGGGAAGTGTAGGCCCTTCCTGACTAATAAGGAGATGTGATTGTTTTGTGTATTAATACGTGTGCTGTATGGATGGGAATTTTATGTGATTGTATTGTCTATTCTTGCTATTCAACCATTTTTAGTGGATAGAAAAAGCGCAAATCTAAATAGGTCATATGCATTAAATGTAGGCTCTTGAGATGTGCAGAACAACAAAGGGATTTAGGAGTTGTGGTAAATAGTATCCTCAAGGCTGATACTCAGGTAGATGGTGTGGTGAAGAAGGCATTTGGAATGTTGGCCTTCATAAATCGGAGTATTGAATTCAAGAGTAGGGAGGTTATGATGAAATTGTACAAGGCATTGGTGAGGCCAAATTTGGAGTACTGTGTACAGTTTTGGTTACCAAATTATAGGAAAGATATAAACAAAATAGAGAGAGTGCAGAGAAGGTTCACGAGAATGTTGACAGGATTTCAGGGTCTGAGTTACAGGGAAAGGTTGTGCAGACTGGAGCTTTTTTCTCTGGAGCGAAGAAGATTGAGGGGGGACTTGATACTGGTGTTTAAGATTTTAAAAGGGACAGACAGAGTAAATGTAGATAGGCTTTTTCAATGAAGAGTCGGGGAGATTCAAACTAGAGGGCATGGTTTAAGATTGAAGGGGGGAAATTATAAGGCGAACATGTGGGGAAATTTCTTTCTGCAAAGGGTGGTAGGGATGTGGAATGAGCTTCCGGCAGACGTGGTTGAGGTGGGATCATTGGTTACATTTAAGTATAGACTGGATAATTACATGGAGAGGAGAGGACTGGAGGGGTATGGACCGGGTGCTGGTCAGTGGGACTAGGAGGGTGGGGATTTGTTACGGCATGGACTAATAGGACCAAACTGGCCTGTTCTGTGCTGTAAGTGGTTATATGGTTACATAGTTACTTATTACACCAGAGAAACTGAATAGAATATAATCAGAATTATCAGATCAATGTTTTAGGTGTGGTCAATATGTAGCAACTTTCTTGCATTCAACGTATCTTTGTCCTAATGCAAGATCTTATTGGGGAGAATTAGAAATTTTTTGGAACAAGTTACAGGAGTTGTTTTTCCGCAAAATCCAACTTTATTTTTATTAGGAAATATTGAAGGAACAAGGCCCAAATTAAAACTATTAATATATCAATTGAAATTTTTAAAATTACATTAGGGGTAATGAGGAAATGTATTGCACTGACTTGGAAATCAGATATATTTTTAGGGATGCCATGATGACATGCATACATTCAAAGTTGTATTCTTTTGGAAAAAATTACATATAGCTTGAGAAATATATACTCTATGCTTTTGCAAATTTGGCACCTGAATATTCAAATATTAGGCTTCAATTTGTAATAATGACCTTTCCATCCCTCCAGACATGCGAGATTCTCCTCTAAGTTGTAAAATTAAAATTTAGATGTGTTAAATTTGCTCGCCACCGCGAACTCTAGGGAAGCGCAGGACTAGCGCAGGGCACCAGAAAACAAGAAGACCAATCCCAACAACATCTTAGAAGCAGAGGATTCAATCCACAGGTCAGTGACAATGGAAGCAGACCAGTGAGGGGTTCTGCAGCTGAAGGACCCACACAGGTGACAGGCTGTTGGTGACTTGAGGAGAGGAACCCACGCAGGCTGTGGGCTTCTGGATAAAGCAGTCAAGGAACTCACACCAGCCCGTGGATTCCTAGAAACTGGTTCAAGACTGGCTAAAAGGGTGTCAGACCTGGGATATGAGTGGGTGCTGAAGGGTTCCTAATCGTGTCAGAGGTTCAAAACTGGAGCTCCCATTACCAATGGCTTGGATTGGTCTGTGAGCATTGAAAGAGAATCCACAGACCCTCAGTGACTTGGCCCAGGATATGGGATGGTGGGGGGGGGGGGGGGAAAGAGCATGACTCTCTTTTGCTTCCTTCTCTGACTGCAAGAGGCATTTCAGGCAAGTTCTGCCAATGGCGAATCTGTCTGCCTCACAGAAGGAAAAAAGCTATTTTGTGTGATACGACATTTTTTAATTACATGAGAGTAAATTGTCTCCTGAAATAGAGAGGTTCAAGTTTCAAACTATTACAAACTCCACTCACCAGAGCTACCTGGATTATACCTCTTCCCACTTATTTTTTTGAAAGGACACGATTGATTTTATCACAACTCCTCTGCTGCATCTGTCCTGTGACAGATTATCTATATTTTATATTGTATGTAGATATGTTTTTGAAGGATAGATTGTAGGAGTCGTGTAGGTCACAAACAAATACAAACACTTTGCAAAACAGCTCTTACTTAAAATGCAAGAGCTTTGCTGAGAGTGAGTCATGCTGGCGCCGAGAGCCTTTGCAAAACAAAACAAGGAGACTGTTTTGCTAAATAATTGCAAAAGCAGGTGCAAAATGGAATATTGTTTTTAAAGCAACATATGATTGGACTCAGAAGTTTCCTGTTCTCAGAAGGTCATGTGCTTTTGAAAGCAGAGAGGAGACACCAAATAGACTTTTTTTCTAAAAGAAAGAGAGAGAGATGGCAAGCTGGCATCTTGTTGAAACCCCTTTTGAAGACGGATTGTGAGTTCTCAGTTCAGCCTGTTGAAAAACCTTGTTGTCCATACAAGAGGAAATAGCTGGCGAAAAATGGTTTTTCACCTGAAATAAGGGAAACAAAACGAACTCGATGGTGACCTGCAGAAGAGGTTATCATTTGGAAAACCCTGATGGGGCTCGTTTCTTTGGCAAGACCAGCAAAGTGACTGATCAGAGGGAATCAGTTTTTGTGTGTCCAATGAGCAAGAAATCCCTCTCTGAAACCAACAAGAACCTTCCTGGAGGGTAACCATTTACTTTTAAGCACCAAATCTTGGTGAAAAATCATAAATGTTGAATTCTTTGCACAGCATAAGAATTGATAGATACCGGTGAACTTGTAGGAGTGTCATAGAACTAGATACATTTTAAATACACCTGCGTTTAGAATTAGGAGGGGTTAATGTTAGGCAGTTACATTAATAGTGATAAGTTAAAGGTTGATTGTTTTTTTGTTTAAAGAAAATTAAAAATTATGTTTGCTTAAGTATCCATTTGTCTTGGTGATTTTCTATTGCTGCTAGGTTTTGGGGTCCTCTGGATATGTAACAGTCCCAAGATGAGGTCTTCTACTTCAGGAATGTCTTATTTCTTCAATAAATGCAGATTCCCCCATACTCTCATTGAAAAAGCCTGCACCCATATCTCCAATTCTCTTTCTGCCCTTACCCCACCTCCTCTCCGGCACAACAAGGACAGAATCCCACAGGTTTCTCACTTACCACCCATCATCTGCCACATCTGACACGTTATCCTTGGACACTTCCAACTTCAGCACCATCCTCTAACCTGCTCCACTCATATCCTCTTTTCACAGATGCACATCTTTCTGTGACTCCATCGATGGCACTTCCATCTCCTCCCACCACCACCTGACGCACTCCACATGGGAACTGCAGAAAATGCCAAACTTGTCCCTACATTTCCTCTCACCTCCATCCAAGGGCACAATGAGACCTTCCAGGTGAGGCAGAGTTTCACATGCACCCCATCCAAACTAATCTAATACATTTGGTAGACTCAGTTGACCTTGATATCAGCAAGACCAAATGCAGACTGGGTGGCCATTTTGCTAAACACCTGCACTCTGTAGATCTAAACTTTAGCTTCCTGTGACCTACCATATCAATTCTCAAATCTTTCCAGCAACATGTTTGAAAAGGATGGATTATAGGAATCGTGTAGGTCACAAACAAACACAAACACTTCACAAATCAGCACTTATTTAAATTGCAAGAGCTTTGCCAAGAGCGAGTCATTCCGATGCCAAGAGCCTTTGCAAAGACAAAACAAGGAAACTGCTTTGCTATCATTTCAAAAGCAGGTGTAAATGGATTATTGTTTTTAAAACAACAGATGAATGGACTCAGAAGTTTGGGTCTGGTGCAGTAATCTGGCCGGTTCCAGTTTGGTGTTCTAAGAAGGTCATGTGGTTTGCAAGCAGAGAGGAGAAGCCAAATCGGCTTTTTCTAAAAGAGAATGAGTGAGAAAGAGAGAGAGAGAGAGAGAGATGGCAAGCTGGCATTGTGCTGAAACCCCATTTTGAAGAAGGGTTTTGAGTTCTATGTTCAGCCTGTTGAAAAACCTTGTTGTCCATACAAGAGGAAATGGCCGGCTAGAAATGGTGTTTCACCTGAAATAAGGGAAACAAAAGGAATTCAATGGTGACCTGCAGAAGAGGTTATCATTTGGAAAACCCTGATGGGTCAAGTTTTTTTGGCAAGACCCCAAAGTGACTGATCAGAGGGAATCAGTTTTGGTGTGTCCAATGAGCAAGAAATCCCTCTGGTAAACATTTACTTTTAAGCACCAGAGCTTGGTGAAAATTCATAAATGTTGAATTCTGTACACAGTATAAGAATTGATAGACACCGGTAAACTTGCAGGAGTGTCAAAGAACTTTATACACATTAAAAACACCTGCACTTAGAATTAGAAGGTGTTAATGTTAGGCTGTTACATTAATAGTGATAAGTTAAAGTTTGATCCAGTTTTTTTGTTTCAAGGAAATTATAAAGACGTTTGTTGAAGTATCCATTTGTCTTGGTGATTTTCTATTGCTGCAAGGTTTTGGGGTCCTCTGGGCCTGTAACAATCGCAAGTTGAGGTCCTCATACCAGGATACCCAAAATGTCTTATTTCTTCAAAAATGCCGATTCTCCCATACTGTCATTGATAAAGCCTGTACCCATATCTCCAATGATCTTTCTGCCTTTACCCCACCTCCTCTCTGGCAGAACACGGAGAGAATCCCTCAGGTTTCTCACTTACCACCCATCATCTGCCACATCTGACACGTTATACTTGGACACTTCCAACTTCAGTACCATCCTCTAACCTGCTCCACTCATATCTTCTTTTCACAGGTGCACATCTTTCTGTGACTCCCTCGATGGCACTTCCCTCTCCACCCACCACCACCTGACGCACTCCACATGGGAACTGCAGAAATTGCCAAACATGTCACTACATCTCCTCTCACCTCCATCTAAGGGCACAATCAGACCTTCCAGGTGAGGCAGAGTTTCACATGCACCCCATCCAAACTAATCTAATATATTTTGTAGACTCAGTTGACCTTGATATCAGCAAGATCAATACAGACTGGGTGGCCATTTTGCTAAATACCTGCACTCTGTAGATCTAAACTTTAGCTTCCTGTGACCTACTATATCAATTCTCGAACCTTTCCAGCAACATGTTTGAAAGAGATGGATTATAGGAATCGTGTAGGTCACAAACAATCACAAACACTTCACAAATCAGAACTTATTTAAATTGCAAGAGCTTTGCCGAGAGTGAGTCATTCAGGTGCCAAGAGCCTTTGCAAAGAGAAAACAAGGAGACTGCTTTGCTATCATTTCAAAAGCAGGTGTAAATGGATTATTGCTTTTAAAACAACAGATGAATGGACTCAGAACTTTGGGTCTGGTGCAGTAATCTGGCCTGTTCCAGTTTGGTGTTCTAAAAAGGTCATGTGGTTTTGCAAGCAGAGAGGAGAGGCCAAATTGTCTTTTTCTAAAAGAGAATGAGTGAGTGAGAGAGAGAGAGAGAGAGAGAGAGATGGCAAGCTGGCATTTTGTTGAAACCCCATTTTGAAGAGGGGTTTTGAGTTCTCTGTTCAGCCTGTTGAAAAACATTGTTGTCCATACAAGAGGAAATGGCTGGCTAGAAATGGTGTTTCACCTGAAATAAGGGAAACAAAAGGAACTCAATGGTGACCTGCAGAAGAGGTTATCATTTGGAAAACCCTGATGGGTCAAGTTTCTTTGGCAAGAGCCCAAAGTGACTGATCAGAGGGAATCAGTTTTTGTGTGTCCAATGAGCAAGAAATCCCTCTCTGAAACCAACAAGAGCCTTCATGGAGGGTAACCATTTACTTTTAAGCACCAGAAAATTGGTGCTGATACAATGACCATTGAAAATTCATAAATGTTGAATTCTGTGCACAGTACAAGAACCCAACCCCAACCAACCAATTTTCCCCTGCAGCCGCTGCAACAGTGTCTGCCTGTCCCGCATCGGACTTGTCAGCCACAAACGAGCCTGCAGCTGACGTGGACTTTTACCCCCTCCATAAATCTTCGTCCGCGAAGCCAAGCCAAAGAAAGAAAAAGAAGACAAGAATTGATAGATACCGGTGAACTTGCAGGAGTGTCAAATAACTTTATGCACATTAAATACACCTGAATTAGAATTAGAAGGGGGTAATGGAAGGCCGTTAGGTTAATAGTATAAGTTGAAGTTTGGTCCTTTTTTTTTGTTGAAAAAAAATTAAAAACGATGTTTGTTTAAGAATGAATGGTGTTATTGTTCAGAATCTGCCTGTGATCGAACGTATTCTTGGACTGAATTGACATCTGGGCCAAATGGCAATTGAAGGACAATCTGTACATGATCGTACATCCTAAAGTCCAATGACAACTATCCACTAAAGATTGTTAAACAGCAAGAATAGACAATTCAATCACATAAAATTCCCATCCATACAGCACACGTATTAATACACAAATCAATCTCACCTCCTTATTGGTCAGGAAGGGCCTACACTTCCCAAGGAGGTTAAGGAGGTCAAGGCCAACGACTTTCATCCTGAGATTTTACAGGAGCGCAGTTGAGTCTCCTGTCTGGCTGTACCATTGGATGGTCCAATAGCTGTAAAGCATCAGACAGGAATGATGCAGAGAGGTGAGGATCACTGGAGTCTCCCTTTTTCTGTAGATGACATTTTCTGGGAGTGTTGTTCAAATCGGGCTCAAGGAATAGTACAAAGACCATTTTGATCTAGTGAACAGCATCTTTAACCACGTCCATCATCAACATCAGGACTTACAGGCTGGGGAATAGCTTCTTCCCACAGGCTGTGAGATGGATGTAAAGTATCCTGTAAGTGCGATAATCCTCCCAAATATTTATATATGTAGCGGCTACTTTGATAGAGCTACTAAAGCAACACACACACACACACACACACACATACCAGGGTAGTCAACACAAGACAGCTTTATTCAGTCTTTACAGGCTTCTTCTATTTACAGCATGTCCCGGGCTCCATAGGTCAAGGTGGGATATCATTTATGAGTTTGCTGCAGATCCACGGGACCACAGGTTTAAATAAAGCCCTGTTAGTGTCCCACACCTTCTGGCAGGAGAATTCACAGATCAACGTGCTGTTCCTCGGCATGCAGCACCACGTGCATGCAGTCAATTAAATGGATGAGTTCCCAGCTGTCTGCCTTATGATTTCATGCACACACCAAAGAACCTTGCCCACTCGACCCGCGACACAGCTGCTACAACCCCCAGAACCGTCGCCAGAAAGTAAAACACCAGCTGCATGCACCTTAAGTCGACACCCTCATCGTCTGGGCTGGGGGCACTGAATGGGTGAAGCGGGATCCACATGGGCAGGCTTGTGTCTGTCCCAACTAAACAGCTGCGAATATCCCCCAATGTCCAAAGTATACTCAAACCCATCCTTCTTCACCACGTGGAAAAGGCCCTCATACGGTCGTTGTAACAGCACTCCTGGGTCCTGTCTGCGCACAAATATAAAATCAGCATCCAGGAGTGGTGGGGCACATTCTGTTAAGGGGATCCAAGCCAATGGGTAGGAAAAGCTTTGCTGATTGCGATACCATGTGGAAGCTGTGGAAGGATGTTCAGATCAGAGTTGGTTGTGAAATGAATGTCCCATGAAACTGTAAGGACCATACCGTAAACCATCTCTGCGGACAATGCAGATATATCTTACTTTGGAGCTGTGCGCACTCCCAAAAGAATGCATGGCAACTCATCAACCTAATTGAGACCAGTGAGTCGGGCCTTAAAAGTGGACTTCATTTGCCGGTGGGAGCGTGGGGGAATTGTTTTCCGTGGACTGAATTAATGTGGGAAAAAACAAATCTAGCCATCCAGTTGATTAATGCTCTGGCCCTTGTCTCAGTGTCACTGGATGGCAATGGGACGGCCTCTGGCCAGCACGTGAAATATTCTACAACTGTTAGAATGTATCTCATGTTTTGAGATTCTGGCAAAGGTCCAAGCAGGTCTACATGCACGTGTTCCAACTGCCTGCATACCGTCGGGAAATGTTGAAGAGGTACCTTAGTGTGGCACTGAATTTTGGCAGTCTGGCAGGAGGTTCATGTGCAAACCCATTGCACAATGCCTTTTCTCAGTCCATGCTATTCATATTTATTTGACATGAGCTTGACAGATGTTCTGATGGACGGATGAGATAAGCTGTGTATCTGTTCAATAAGGTGTTTCCTCCAAGATGCAGGAAACATTGGTCTAATGGAGCCCAAAGACATGTCACAAAGTAAGGTTGGCCACCCAGTTGTGCTGCCCTCTGCTGTATGTCCAGGTTAGTAATGGCCGTACTGTATGCCTGAACATCGGGGTCCATTGCCTGGACACTGGCTAATTCAGGAATATCAATGTCACCCTGAATATGATATATAGTCGGTCTGGACAGCATATTCGTGACGCCATTGTTTTTACCAGATGTTATCCAAGTAGATGTAAGGGAACTCTAAATCTCTGCCCAAAGTGTCTATAACCCGCTGGCAGGTTTGAACACCATTCTTCATCTCAAGTGGCATCCTAAGATTTTCAAAAAGTCCAGAAGGGGTAATAATCACCGTTTTAGGAATGTCTTCCTTATGGATGGGATCTGATGGTATCTCATGACAAGATCAACCTTGGAGAAAGTACAAAAGTGTGCAGATGGGAGGCAAAATCTTGCATATGAGGGACGTTAAGACAGTGGGTCTTAACCTGAGATATGGTCTGCTGGGATTCAGAAATCATATCATAGACTAGAGTATAGCTGGAAAGTGATGCTGCAAATGTTTAAGGCATTGGTGAGGCCAGGTATGGAGAATTGTTTTCAGTTCTGGTCTCCAAATATCGGAAGGAAATGGATAAGGTGGAGAGGGTGCAGGAAAGAATTACAAAAATGTTACATGGCTTACAACATCTCGAGTACAGAGAAAGATTAAGGAGACAGCGACTTTATTCATTGGAACGTAGACGGATGAAGGGGGTTATGATAGAGGTATTCAAAATTATGAAAGGAATAGATAGACTAGACGTGAGTAGACACTTTCCCCTGAGGGCAGGGGTGGTTGGAACAAGAGGGCATGAGTTCAAGGTAAGAGGCAAACTTTAGGAGGAATGTTAGAAGATGCTTCTTCACTCAGAGAGTGGTGGCAGAATGGAATGATCTTCCAGAAGAGATCATTGCGGCAGGGTCCTTGTTGTCATTTAAGAGAAGGTTGGATGTGTACATGGATATGAGGAGGTTGGAGGGATATGGCCAGAGTTTTGGAAGTGAAAACTAGTGGAGTTGTTCATGTGAACTGACACAGACTCGAAGGGCCAATATGACCCGTTTCCATGCTGTAAACGGTCATATGGTTATATGTGCTGGGCTCCACAGGACAAGATGGGACATCATTAAGAGTTTGCTGCCGGCAGGTTTGAATTAAGCCCGATGAGTCTCCTGCGCTTTCCGGCAGGAGACTCCAAAATTCAAAAAGATGAATTAACTATTTCCATGACCCTCCATTTTTACGTCTATTTTTCTAAATCCACTCCATATTCTAGACATCTTTACATAACCCAAACCACATTTCTTCTCCCATTCAAAGCACTCAGTAATACACTAAGGCAGTAAAATAAAAATTCAATGCTGGAAATACTCAGCGGGTCATCTACTGGAAAAATAATCGGCTTTAAAACCTCCAGGTCTATAACCTTTCACTGGGATTCAGAAAGATGATCAAATAAACCTGATTCTTTTTGCTGAGAAAAAGAAGAGGGGAAATAACAAATTTAATATGTGGGATGAAAAGCCCGAGCAGCAGAAATGGCAGTGGTGCTGGATGAGTGGAGTCGACTCGTTGATCAGCACATCTGTCTGGATGGAGGAGTAAAGGATAAACAAGACGAACATGATGCCGTCACTGTGAGGTTCAATACGACAGCTGCTAAGAATCTGAAATGAAGGAATGGTGAAAATACTTGTTTTTGGATCAATGTGACAAAATTTGACCTGACAAAAGAAAACAAAATTGCTTTGCTCTGCCAGAACTCTCTAGATCAAGGGGCACAATAAAATACTCCAGAAGCCAACATTATGAAATTGAACAGCTAAGTTATAGAAATCGGCAGCAAAAGATAAAACACAGTTACATAATTCCATGAAAGTGGTGTCACAGGAAGACAGGGTTCTAAAGACAGCTTTTGTCATCTTGGCCTTCATTAATTAACATATTGAAAATAGGAGTTGGGAAGTTATGGTGAGGTTGGATAAGATGATGGTGAGGGAAAAATTAGAGTATTGTGTGCAGTTCTGGTCACCGAGCTACAGGATGGGTATTAGTAAGATTGAAAGAGTGCAGAGAAGATTTACTAGGAAGCTGCCAGATCTTCAGGAGTTGAGCTACAGGGAAAGGTTGAACAGGTTGGGACTTTATTCCTTGGAGTGTCGAAAAATGAGTAAGAGTTTGCTTAAAGTGGCATATGAATGAGAAAAAAGGCTGAGAAAGACTGCAGTGGACCCAATTTTGAAGGAAATATTTTGCCTGAGAAAAATTGTCACTGGCCCATTTCCTCTGGAGATATGAAACCACGCACAGTACAAGTCAATGACGTACAATTAAAACAGTGGTTTTCAAACTTTTTCTTTCCAATCACATTCCACCTTAAGTAATCCCTTACTAACAGAGCACTTCTGGCACAGGGATTAAGTGCAATATGATCCAGGGGGTGGGAGTGGGGGTGTGGAGGAGGAGTTTGAAAATCACTGCTCCAGACGAAAAGGTTTTTCCATCTCATTTTTAAGCAGACATCCTTTTATTCTGAGGTTGTGGCCACTGGTCCTAAACTCTCCCAGTACTGGCAAAATCCTCTCTATCCAGCCCTTCCACTATTCATCAGATTTCAATGAGGTCCTGCCTCATCCTTCTAAACTCGTGCGAGTATAAGGCCAGAACCATCAAATGCTCCTCAAACATTATTCCTCCCAGGATCATTCTTGTAAACCACCTCTGGACCATCACATCCTCTCTTAGAAATGGGGCCTAAAATTGCTCACAACACTTACGAGATCAGGACAACGAGAAGGTGGTCATGGGAGGGAACACAGCTGCAGGACTACCTAGAGTCTGTAGAGTCTGTGGATTGGATGGTGTTCAAGGAGTCAGCTGAGGGGAGGGGGGAGCGTGGGAAGATGGCTTCGGAAAATGACGTGAGAAGACATCTCTCCCTGATTGAACTGTTCAATACTCGAACTGTAGTGAATTTTTTGACTTTATCAATGTTTTGAACATTAATTTACTACTGTAGAATTTTGGAAATGAAGAAAGAAAAAAGGCAGTGTTGGGCATGACCAGTTGCCCCAATAATCACAAAGACGAAGACTGAGGGGAACGATAGGCTTTATTATACACAAGACTGCAGGCCCGCGCCCAAGCTAGGTAAGTGAAGGGATGGAAGAAGTGGCTCGACCTTTATGGCCTGGGTCACAGGGGAGGAGTCCAGGGAGGTGTCTCGGAGAGGATGTCATCAGGAGGGTGGGCCAGCCCATGCCTGTACTGGTCAGTTCATACAATACCATTTCATTACCAGCAACTTAGAAAAAACCTAGGTTTTCAACCTGTGAAAAGTGCAGAAGAAGCAAGGCCGACCTTCCAGAAGGAACCTCAGGAGCAGTTAGAGATAGATCCGAATCCTCAACGTGGAACTCAAGAGAAGCTGGAAGAAACGTCTGCATCCTCTGCGCCTCTAGAGACGCAAGATGTCGCCAAGTTCTTTGGCCTGGCGGCGGGCCAGGAGGAGCACGAGCGTGGAATCCAACCCAAGCCTGTCTTGACTAAGGAGAGCGGGGGTGGGTGCCCGAATGTGAGCGCAAGTTAGCGGGAAGGCGACTGACTGTATGCAGTGGCCCATCTGAAGATGCTTCCCTGCGTGCTACTAAGCTTCTCAGCATGGATGGATGCTCTCACATGCAGGAAATCCGCAGTAGGGCTGCCAGGTATGAGGTGGAGGTGGACAACTCAGACGTTCGAGAAGAAGAAGAGCAAGAATGACTAATTGCTGCAGTTGGACTCACTGAAGGACGGCCTTAGGCTTTAAGAACATCTCCTTCTCCAATGAAAGCTGTTGTTTCACCACAGATACCTTCCCCAGTCTTCAAAGCCCCTATAACAGGGATGGAAGTCAACCTCATGTCTACAGAACTGATCCAACCAAATGAAAAGATGATGTCTTCTATGACCTAAAATTTTGAAACTTTAAATGATCAATTTGATGGTATGAAGGAAATAATGGCTGGTATGTGTGAAGAAATTACATTTATTCAAGTTGATATTAATAAGAGTTTAACTGCAGTGGACACTGGACAAGATCAATTTAAGAAGATAGAAGAAGTTTCTATTGACGGTAAGGACCGTGTGGACCATTATGCGGGGAGAATGGATCATATTGAGGATTTATTTACAGGCTGGGATGTCCAGAAGAGAGATTTGTTAAAAAACATTGATTCGTTGGAAAACCAAAGTTGTTGTAATAATATTAAGATAGTGATCTGCCGGAAGATATTGATGGTTCAGATCCTGTAAAATTTTTTCTGTAAATGGATTCCAGAGATGTTGGTAGTCGAGTCTTTTTAGATAGGGCTCATAGGGTGTGAAGGAGAAAACTTTTTCTGGGTCAAATGTCAAGAGCAGTTCTTTTAAGATGTTTGTGATATCAGGATAGAGAAATTATATTGAGGCTTGCAGTTCAGAATGCTTGCCTTGATCAAAGCCCTATGGTGTATCAAGGCAATAGGGTTTTATTTTATGCTGATATAAGTCAGGAGATTATTAAGTGATGGAAAGAGTTTAATCTGGTCAAAGCAGTGCTGTGAAAGAAAGTAAATAATGTTACTTTTCGGTATCCGATGATATTTAAGGTGGTTTATGGACGAGATCAGTCTCAATTTTTGAGAGTCCTTATGGTGCATTATCTTCTGCAAATTCCTTACCAGATTTGAAGGAATCGATGGGTAAAATGTCCAAGGATAAGATTGGGAATGGGAATGGGAAAAAGAAGTTGGAATCAGAATTGGTGAGTGATGTTGAAGATGAAGCTCAAGCTCAATGTGGGTGTTATCACTGGGTTGACTGATGGGTTTTAATGTTTGGTTGGGGGGTGGTGATTGATTCTGCTACTTCTAAAGTCATCTGCCACTTGTGGTATTAACTGCAGCTGGTCCACAGAGGGGGGTCCGACTCTTGCACTTGTAGATTTTTACATATTTTACAGAGGTTTCTTATTGTTTGAAAGGGGGGTTTGGCTTTTTTAAAATATGTAATTGCTCTGTGATGTGTCAATCTCAAGAGGAAATTAAGTTATGGTTCATTTAAATTTTGTGACCTTCAATGTTAAAGGACTTAATAATCTGATGAAAAGGAAGCGAATATTGGCATATATAAAGAAAATGAAGGTTGATGTTGCCTTTTTGCAAGAAACTCGTTTGTCTGAGAAAGAACATATGAAATTGAAGAGAGATTGGGTCGGACATGTTTTTGCATCTTCATTTAATTCGAAAGCTCTAGGTGAGTTGCTACTTTGGTTCATAAGAAGTTACCGTTTCAGTTGGAATCATTCTCTGCCACATTGGGTAGAGAGCTGTTGGTGAATTGTAAATTTGTTGCTGAAGCATGGACTTTGATGAATGTTTATCCACCCAATGAAAATGATGAAGACGTTATTTCTGAAACTTTTTTGAATCTGGGTCAAGCTAATGTAAATATTTTGGTTGGTGGGGATTTTAATTGTGTGTTGATAAATTTCCCAAAACTGTACCTAGAACCAAAATAGCTAAATGGATGTCAGACTCAATGAAAGATTTGAATTTGGTGGAAATGTGGAGGAAGTATATTCTGACAGAAAAATACTTTTCTCTTTATTCACCCAGACATGATCCTTTTTTAAGAATCGACTTTTGCTTAACACCAGCACAATTACAAGGTAGATTTGTACATGTAGAGTATAAGAGTAGGATTTGTCTCATCATTCCTCATTGTTAAGTAGAAGTACACACTCCCTTTTCCAGGCATATAAAATCCAGAAAGCTCCAAACATCAGCAAGTGGGGAGAGAGATAGCAGCGCGAGTCAGGCGGGCGAGGGGTGGGGGAAAAATGGCAGTGTGACTGGAAGGGAGTGGGGGTGGATACAGCAGCATAATTAGGGTAGGCTTAAATGTAGCTTTCCAAAATCCGAAAAATCTGAAATTTGGAACACAGTGACCCCCCCCCCCCCAAGGGTTCTGGATAAAGGATTGTGCATCAGCACATGTCCTGGTTTGCATAATGTAGACACCCCTTATCGCTGAAGATTTAATGGGATGTTATTGAAGCAACCAAAGTTTCTAAGTTTTATCAAAGACCATATTCAGTTTTATTTGCCAATTAATACATATTCAGTACAAAGTAAATTTGTTTTGTGGGATGCTTCAAAAGCTTATTTAAGAGGTCTGATAATCAATTATTCTGCAAGAATTAAGACACAGAATTTGGCAGAGAGGCAAAATTTGGAGAAGGAAATAACAATGTTAGAAAAGGAATTCCAACGAAATTCGACCGTGGATAAAAAGACTTGATTCAGTTGAAACTGTTATAATATAATGCAAACATATAAATATGAAAAATTAATACAATGATCCAAATAGTGTTACTATGAGTAAGGAGAAAGAGCGCATAAGGTTTTTGCTCGGCAATTAAGGACTGAACAGGCATCAAGGACAATAAATGCGATAAGAAATAATTCAGGAATCACTTTTAAACCTCAGGAAATGAATGATGAATTTCACTCATTTTACCAGAATTTATATTCTTTTGAAGTAAGTCAGGATGAGGAACGTGTTGAGTCTTTTTTAGGTAGTTTGGACTTATCGGTTTTGGACGATAAAGATAGGACAGAATTGGAAGTTCCTTTCAGTGATTTAGAAATTGAAGAAGCTATATTGAATATCACCTGGAGAAGATGGGTTTACAGGAGGGTTTTTCAAGAATTTTATGAAGTCTTGTCTCCTGTTTTGATGGATGTTCTTAAACAAGCTACAGAAGAGCAAAAGCATTTCCAGAATCCTTTTCTAGAGCTAGAATTAGTTATTGCAAAAAAGGAAGAGCCCCATTGAAAGTTGCCTCATTTCGACCAATATCTTTATAAGATGTAGTGTATAAGATAGTAGCTAAGGTATTGGCTAATAGACTTGCAAAGTATTTATCACGTTTAATACATGTTGATCAAGCATGTTTTTTGAAGAATAGATTTTCTTCTGAAAATATTGTTCGACTGTGACGCTGATTAACGAATCAAGACATTGTTTGAATCAATCAATGATAGTGGCATTAGATGCAGAAAAAGCCTTTGATCGAGTTGAAAGGTACTTTCTATTTAAAGTACTTGAAAGATTTAAGTTTGGGCCTTTTTTACCTGGTTGGGTTAAAGCCTTTTATAAAAATCCCTTCGCGAGGATGGTGATGAATGGACAAATTTCAGATACGTTTAATTTAACATGTTCCACTAGGCAAGGTTGTCTTTTGTCACCATTGGTGATAGAACTGCTAGCCCAAGCTATCAGACAAAATTATAAAATTAGTGGGATAAAATAAATGAAAAGAATATAAGATTCATTTGTTTGCAGATGACGTACTAATATATTTAACAAATCCTAAGTAATCATTATGACATCTGCAAACCTGTTCGGTTCAATATGGAGAAATGTTTGGTTAAAAGATTAATTGGGATAAGAGGAACATATTACCAATTACAAAGGAAGATTATCCTGCTTGTAAACAGATTACACAGCTTAGATGGACGAAGAAAATTAAATATTTAGAGGTAATGTTTGATGCGGATTATCAACATTTGTGTAAGTTGAACTATGTTTCTCTATTGATAAAATTAAAGCTGATTTAATTAAATGGAAAAATCTTCCTTTGACATGAATGGCACATGTGAATTGTATTGAAGTGAATATTTTTCCTTGTATTCAATATTTTTTTCAATCAATTCCATGCTCGCTTCCAAAGATATTTTTCAAAGAGTAATGCAGCCATCAGAATATTTTTATAGAAAAGTACATTGGATAGAGTATTGTTGCAAAAATTGACATGGAAATATGCATTAGCATCTACAATGGCCTCATTTTCTGAATTATTCATTAAATTATTAGTTAATTATCAGTTAAAATTTATGAATATGATGTTCAAAATTAATCAACCTCCTCGCCTGGCTAAAGTGGAATTAGCACAGATTTCTCATTCTATTGTACATCAATGTATATTTACATGGACTCCTAATCTTTTGCATTATTATAATTTGCCAGAATTATGACATTTATGTGATATTTGGTATAAAAGAAATCTGGCAATGGGAACTGGAGATAAGGTTTCATTTCAAATTCCATTTCAAGTTCATATCATTCTCGATTAATAATCTCAGTATTTAAAGATTTGCCAAATGAAAGGTATTCAAGTGTTAGCAGATTGTTTTAAAATGGGATAACTCTTTATTTTTGGGGAAAAAAATTGAGGTACCGTTAAATTCTTTGCTTGCATATTTTCAAGTACGTGCTCCAGTACTGAAGAATTTTGGGTGGGAATTGAAGATACCTAAGTTAACTAAATTTAAAAATGTAATTGTAAATGGGGCAGAAAGGGATTTATTTCAGAAATGCATTCTTTGTTGCAAGAGAAAATGGCCAAACTGAATTTAAATGGGAGAAAGATTTATCCTTAGAATTATCCCAAGAAGAGTGGACTACTATGTGTGAAGATAGTGTGACTAAATTTGGTGAACTATAATTTTCTACATCAGTTGTATTAAACACCAGAAAAGTTAAAAAGATATGGATTTACTCATTTGGATTTATGCTTCCTGAGATTTTACAGGATCGCAGTTGAGTCTCCTGTCTGGCTGCGTCATTGGATGGTCCAGTAGCTGTAAAGCATCAGACAGGAATGATGCAGAGTTGTGAGGATCACTGGGGTCTCACTTTCTTCTGCAGATGACATTTATCCTATTTGTTGTTCAAATAGGGCTCACGGAATTGTAAAAAGACCATTTCCAGCCAGTGCACAGAATCTTTAACCACGTCCATCATCAAAATCAGGACTGCCAGGCTGGGGAATAGCTTCTTCCCACAGGCTGTGAGATGGATGAAAAGTATCCTGTAAATGGCATAGTTACCCTAAATATTTATAAATGTAGCGGCTACTTCGATAGAGCAATGAAAACAACACACACACACACACACACACACACACACACACACACACACACACACACACACACACACACACACACACACACACACACACACACACACACACACACACACACACACACACACACACACACACACCAGGTTAATCAACACAAGACTGCTTTATTCAGACTTTGCAGGCTTCTTTTATTTACCGTCTTGTCCTGGGTTCCATGGGAGAAGTTGGGACATTATTATGAGTTTGCTACTGATCCACGGAACCACAGGTTTAAATTAAGCCCTGTGAGTGTCCCGCACCTTCTGTAAGGAGAATCCACAGATCAATGTGTCGTTCCTTGACACACAGCATCACGTGCGTGTGGTCCATTAAATGGACAGCTGTCTGTCTTACGCTTTCATGCACCCGCCAAAGAACTGTGCCCATTCTGCCCGCTACACAGCTGCTACCCCACCCTCTCCAGAACCGTCGCCAGAAAGTAAAACAGCAGCTGCATGCACCTTAGGTGGACACCCTCATTGTCTGTGCTGGGGGCATTGAAAGGGTGAAGCGGGATCCACATGGGCAGGCTTGCATCTGTCCACACTAACAGCTGTGAATGCCCCCCAATGTCCAAAGTAAACACAAGCCTATCCTTCTTCACCACGCGGAAAGGGCCCTCATATGGTCATTGTAACGGCGCTCCTGGGACCTGTCTGTGCACAAAAACATAATCAGTGTCCAGGGGTTTTGGGGGCACATTCTGTTTAGGGGAACCATGCCAGTGGGTAGGAAAAGATTTGCTGATCACAACACCATGTCGAAGCTGCTGAAGGACGTTCAGATCAGAGTTGGTGTGAAATGAATGTCCTATGCAACTCTAAGGACCGTACCATAAACCATCTCTGCGGACAATGCAGACATCTTCCTTTGGAGCCGTGCACATTCCCAATAGAACCCATGGAAATTCATCGACTAAATTGAGACCGGTGAGTAGGGCCTTTAGTTGCCGGTGGAAACGTTCCACAAGGCCGTTGGACTGTGGGTGAATTGTGGTGCGTGGTCTGATGCAATGTGGGTGGGGAAACCAAATCTAGCCATCCAATTAATGATGAATGCTATGGCCCTTGTCTCAGTGTCACTAGATGGAAACGAGATGGCCTCTGGCCAGCGTGTGAAATGTTCTACGACCGTTAGAATGTATCTCATGTTTTGAG
The DNA here is from genome assembly GCF_036971445.1 of Narcine bancroftii. NCBI lineage: Eukaryota > Metazoa > Chordata > Chondrichthyes > Torpediniformes > Narcinidae > Narcine > Narcine bancroftii. The sequence goes on from NW_027211849.1 coordinate 1,128,537, forward strand.
ATTTTGGCAATGGTCCGAGCAGATCCACATGCACATGTTCCAACTGCGTGCGTACCACTGGGAAAAGTTGAAGAGGTGCCTTAGTGTGCCGTTGAATTTTGGCAGTCTGGCATGAGGTACACGTGCAGACCAATTGCACAACGCCTCATATACTGGTTTTCCGCCAGGGGATTAGCAACAAATTCTCTTCTACGACATGCTTTAGCAGCATCCAATGCAGCAACTATGTACCAGAATTTCATGTCCTCTGCCATTATGCCACAAGGCAAAACTAGGTTTCAGCCTTGGTTGATTGGTCTGGAAAGGAGGCAAGTGAAGTCCTAACATCAATTGGGAAACACAGTCAGTGAGAGGTCAGGATAGCTTAGAGTTTAGACGTGTTCAGGACTGCTTTTTGCAGCAGTATGTGGAGATGCCCACAAGACGGGGGGGCAGTGTTCGATCTGTGGTTAGGGAATGAAATGGGGCAGGTGGCGGAGGTGAGCAATGGGAAGAACTTCAGATCTCGTGATCATGAGTTAATTAGATTTAGCTTAATTATGGAAAGGGATAGGTCGGGTCTGAAGTCGAAGGTCTTCGAGTGGGGGAAGGCCAGATTTGAAGAAATTAGAAGAGATTTGCAGAGAGTTGTGTGGGCTGACCTTTTAGCCGGAAATGATGAAGAGGAAAATTGGAGGGTATTTAAAGGTGAGATTTTGAGAGTACAGGATCATTATGTTCCAGATTGGCTGAAATGCAAGACTAGAAGTTCAAGGGAGCTGTGGATTTCTAGAAAAATTAGGAACGATTCAGGATAAGAGGGAGGCCCACGCTCAACATAAGAAACAAAAGATTGATGAGATATATGATCCTTACTTATATTGCAGAAAGAACCTCAAGAGAGAAATTAGAAAGGCAAAAAGAAGGTATGAAGTATCCATAGCTCATAAGGTGAAAGTGAGTCCTTCGGGTTTTTACAGATACGTGAACAGTACAAGGAGGGTTAAGGATAGAGTAGGTACTGGAAAATGGGAACGGTGGACTATGTGTAAGTGAGAAGCTTTATGAGATTAGGGAGATATTGAACAATTTTTTTTCTTTTCTGTATTCACAAGCGAAAGGGACACTGGACCATGTGAGATAAATGAGGTGAATGGCTTAGTTATGGAAAGGATAGGGATTAGTAAAGAGAGGGATTTGGAGCTTCTAGGGTCAATAGAGTTGGATGTCTCCTGGTCCTGATGGGATTTTCCACAGGACATTAAGGGAGGTCAGGGAGCAAATAGCCGGGGCTCTGACAGTGATGTTTCAAACATCACTGGAGGAGTGTGTGGTGTCGCGGGATTGGAGGGTTGCAAATGTTGTTCCACTGTTTAAAAAAAGCACAAGGTGCAGGCCAAGTAATTATCGGCCAGTAAGTTTTACTTTGGTGATGGCAAAAGTTATGGAGGATGTTCTTAGAGATAGTATGTACAAATATCTCGATAGGCAGGGAATGATCAGGGGCACCCAGAATGGGTTCGTGAAAAGAAAATAATTTTAATGAATCTTGTTGAATGTTTTGAAGACGTGACAAGGAAAGTGGCTGAAGGTAGGGCGGCTGACGATATCTATTTGAATTTTGTAAGGCTTTTGGTAAGGTTCCGTATGTAAAGTTAGTTAGGAAGGTTCAGTCACTAGGGATTAATAGATAGTGAGGTGGGTTCAGAGGTGGCTGTAAAACAGAGAGCAGAGAGTCATGGTGGACAACTGTCTGTCAGGATAGAAGCCTGTGATAAGTGGTTTGCCTCAGGGATTGGTGCTGGGTCCCCTGATGTTTATCATTTATTTTCATGATTTGGATGAGGGGGTGGTTAATTGGGTAATCAAATATGCAGACGATACCAAAATAGGGGGAGTGGTGGATAGTGAGGAAGGTTTTCTTGGATTACAGGATTTGGTTTGTTTGGAAAAGTGGACTGAAAGATGGCAGATGGAATTTAATGTTGACAAGTGTGAGGTGCTGCATTCCGGAAAAAATAATCTTAATAGGACCTATGCAGTTCAGGGATGGGCATCGAGGAATGCAGAGGAACAGAGGGATCTTGAGTTATGGTACAGATTTCTTGAAGGTGGTTTCCCATGTAGACAGGGTAGTTAAGAAGGCTTGTGACATGTTGGCGTTCATAAATCATAGCATAGACTAGAGTAGAGTTGTTTAAGGCACTGGTGAGGCCATGTGGAGAGAAGATTTACAAAAATGTTGCCTGACTTACAGAGGAAGATGAAGGAGACAGCAACTATATTCATTGGAACGTAGACGGTTGAAGGGGGTTATGATAGAGGTATTTAAAATTATGAAGGGAATAGATAGACAAGAAATGAGTAGACTCTTTCCACTGAGGGCAGGAGAGGCTGGAACAAGAGGGCATGAGTTAAGGGTAAGGGGGAAAAACTTCAGGAGAAATGTTAGAGGATGCTTCTTCATTCAGAGAGTGGTGGCAGAATGGAATGATCTTCCAGAAGAGATAGTTGCGGCAGGGTCCTTTCTGTCAATGAAAAGAATGTTGGATGTGTCCATGGATATGAGGGGGTTGGAGGATATGGGCAGAATGTGGGAAGGGGCTGGGAAATGGTTAGGGAGTGGAGTGGTTCATGTGAAACGGCATGGACTCAAAAGGCTGATATGGCCTGTTTCCGTGCTGTAAATTGTCATATGGTTATATGTGCCGGGCTCCACGAGACAAGGTGGGACATAATGAAGTGTTTCCTGCCGGCAGGTTTAAATTAAGTCCCGTGAGTATCCCACACTTTCCGGCAGGAGTCTCCACAGATCAACAAGCCATTCCTTGGCACGCTGCACCATGCGCCGTCCATTAAGTGGGTGAGAATACAGCTGTCTGTCTTATGTTTTCGTGCACCCACTGAACAACTCTTATTCTGCCTTGTCTCACTGACAAGCATCCAGTCCAGAGACTTCCATCCCCCTCGTATCCCTGAACTTTTCAATGCTAACATTGAGCTCATATTTCCTCATGCAGCTGGCAGCTTGTTCCACTCTCCCACCACCTTGTGTGGAGAAGCTCCCCCTCATGTTTCAACTAAACTTTTCCTCTTTCATCCTTGGCCCATGTATTAAGGACTTTTCCAAGAGGCAGAGTCTGAAGAAAACAACTTCTATCCTCAAGGACCCTCACCACCTAGGCCAGGATTTCTTCACACTGCAATCACCAGGGCAACAGGTCAAGGAGCCTGAAGACAAACACCCAATGGTACAAACACAGCTTCTCCCCCTCTGCCATCAGATTTCTGAATGGACAAGGAACCACAGTCACTCTCTCACTTACTCTTCATTTTGCACAAATAGATTTTTTTTTTAAAAATGTAATTTAGAGCAATATTTGCACCTATATTGTTGCCACAAAATGACAAATATTGTGACATGTTCATCACAATAAATTTTTAATTCTGAACATTGCGCTTACATCAGAAAACAATCATAGCTCAAAAAACAATTTCAAATAATGAATTAACTATTTCCATGCACCCTTCCCTTTTATATCTATTTTTCTAAATCTACTCCATAATCAAGACATCTCCACTTAACCCAACCTACATTTCTTCTACCATTCAAAGCACTCAGTAATACACCAAGGCAGTAAAATAAAAATTTAATTCTGGAAAAATAATCGGCTTTAACACCTTCAGGTTGATAACCTTTCACTGGGATTCAAAAAGATGATCAAACAAACCTGATTCTGTTTGCTGAGAAAAAGAAGAGGAGAGATAACAAACTGAATAATTGGGATGAAAAGCCCGAGCAGCAGAATTGGCAGTCGTGCTGGATGAGTGGAGTTGACTCTTTGATCAACACATCTGTCTGGATGGAGGGGTAAAGGATAAACAAGACAAACATAATGTCGTCATTGTGAGGTTCAATACGACAGCTGCAGAGAATCTGAAATGAAGGAATGGTGAAAATACTTGTTTTTGGATCAATGTGACAAAATTTGACCTGACAAAAGAAAACAAAATTGCTTTGCTCTGCCAGAACTCTCTAGATCAAGGGACACAATAAAATAGTCCAAAAGCCAACGATATGAAATTGAACAGCCAAGTTATAGAAATTGGTAGCAAGAGATAAAACACAGTTACATAATTCCATGAAAGTGGTGTTACAGGAAGACAGGGTTCTAAAGACAGCTTTCGTGGCCTTCATTAATTAACGTGTTAAAAATAGGAGTTGGGAAGTTATGGTGAGGTCGTATATGATGTTGGTGAGGCCAAATTTGGAGTATTGTGTGCAGTTCTGGTCACCTAGCTATAGGAAGGGTATTAGTAAGATTGAAAGAGTGCAGAGAAGATTTACTCGGATGCTGCCAGGTCTTCCTGAGTTGAGCTCCAGGAAAAGGTTGAACAGGTTGGGACTTTATTCCTTGGAGTGTCGATAAATGAGTAAGAGATTGCTTAAAGTGGCATATGAATGGGAAGAAAGGCTGAGAAAGACTGCAGTGGACCCAATTGTGAAGGAAATGTTTTGCCCATTGGCCCATTTCCTCTGGAGTTATGAAACCACGCACAGAACAAGTCAATGTCGTACGATTAAAACAGTGGTTTTCAAACTTTGTTTCCCCAATCACATAGCTCATTAAGTAATTCTTTACTAACAGAGCACTTCTGGCAAAGGGATAAAGTGGAATATGATCTGGGGGGTGGGGGTGGGGGTGTGGAGGAGGAGTTTGAAAATCACTGCTCTAGATGAAAAGGTTTCTCCATCTCCGTTTTAAGCAGACATCCTTTTATTATGAGTTTGTGCCCACTGATCCTAAACTCTCCCAGTACTGGCAAAATCCTCTCTATCCAGCCCTTTCACTATTCATCAGATTTCAATGAGGTCCTGCCTCATCCTTCTAAACTCGGGCGAGTCCAGGCCCAGAACCATCAAATGCTCCTCAAACATTATACCTCACTTCCCCAGGGTTATTCTTGTAAACCACCTCTGGGCCATCACATCCTCTCTTAGAAATGGGGCCTAAAATTGCTCACAACCCTTACGAGATCAGGACAACCAGAAGGTGGTCACAGGAGGGAAGACAGCTGCAGGACTGCCTAGAGTCCGTGGATTGGATGGTGTTCAAGGAGTCAGCTGAGGGGGGTGGGGAGGGTGGTGTGGCAAGATGGCGTAGGATAAAGATGTGAAAAGACACCTCTCCCTGACTGAACTGTTCAATACTCGAACCGTAATGTCTTTTTTGACTTTATCAATGTTGTGAACAATAATTTTCTACTGTAGGATTCTGGAAATGAAGAAGGAAAAAAAACAGTGTTGGGCACGACCAGTTGCCCCAATTATCACAGAGACAAAGACTGAGGGGAACGATAGGCTTTATTACATACAAGACTGCAGGCCTGGGTCAAAGTGAGGGAAGTGAAGGCCTGGGTCACAGAGGAAGAGTCCAGGGAGGAGTTTACAAGAGGATGTCATCAGGAGGGGGGGCCAGCCCGTGCCTGTACTGGTCAGTACATACAATCCCATTTCATTACAAGCAACTTAGAAAAAATCTAGGTTGTCAACCTGTGAAAAGTGCAGAAGAAGCAAGGACGACCTTCCAGAAGGAACCTCGGGATCAGTTAGACATGGATCTGAATCCTCAACGTGGAAGTCAGGAGCAGCTGGAAGAAACATCTGCAACCTCTGCACATCCGGAGATGAAAGATGATGCCAAGATCTTTGGCCGGGCCAGGAGGAGCCCAAGCATGGAATTCGACACGAGCAGGGCTTGACTTAGGAGAGTGGGGGGGTGAGTGCCCAAATGCGAGCTCTAGATACTGGGAAGGACACTGCCTGTATGCAGCGGTGCATCTGGAGATGTTCTCACTTGCAGGAAATTCTGGATCCGATCTACAGTCCGGCTGCCAGGTATGAGGTGGAAGGGAAGAGGTGGAGGAGGACAACTCAGAAGTTCAAGAAGAAGAAGAGCAAGAATTACTACTTGCTGCAGTTGGACTCAATGAAGGGAGGCCTAAGGCTTTAAGAACATCTCCTTCTCCAATGAAAGCTGTTGTTTCACCATAGACACCTTCCACAGACTTCAAGGCCCATGTAACAGGGATGGAAGTCAACCTCATGTCTACAGAACTGATCCATCAAAATGAAAAGATGATGTCTTCTGTGAACTAAGGTTTTGAAACTTTAAATGATCAATTTGCTGGTATGAAGGAAAAAATGGCTGGTATGTGTGAAGAAATTACATCTATTGAAGTGTTTAATAGCAGTGGACACTGGATAAGATCAATTTAAGAGGATAGAAGAAGTTTTTATTGACTGTAAGGACCATGTGGACCATTATGCGGAGAGAATGGATCATATTGAGGATCTGTTTACAGGCTGGGATGTCCAGAAGAGAGATTTGTTACAAAACATTGATTCGTTGGAAAATCAAAGTTGTCGTAATAATATTAAAATTGTTGGTCTGCTGGAAGATATTGAAGATTCAGATCCTGTAAAATTATTTTTGGAAATGGATTCCAGAGATGTTGGGAGTTGAGTTTTTTTTAGATCGGGCTCAGAGGGCGTTAAGGAGAAAATCTTTTCTGGCTCAAATGCCAAGAGCGGTTCTTTTAAGATGTTTGCAATATCAGGATAGAGAAATGAATTTGCGGCTTGTGGTTCAGAAAGCTCGCCTTGATCAAAGGCCTACGATGTATCAAGGAAATAGGGTTTTATTTGATGCTGATTTAAGTCAGGAGATTATTAAGTGATGGAAAGAGTTTAATCTGGTCAAAGCAGTGCTGTGGAAGAAAGGGTATAAGTTTACTTTCGGTATCCGACGATATTTAAGGTGATTTATGGGCCAGATCAGTCTCAATGTTTTGAGAGTCCTTATGGTGCATTAACTTTTGTGAATTCCTTACCTGATTTGAAGGAATCGATGGGGAAAATGCCTGAGGTTAAGATTGGGAAGGGAACGGGGAAAAGAATTGGAATCAGAATCGGTAAGTGATGTTGAAGATGAAGCTCAAGCTCAATGTGGGTGTTATCACTGGGATGACTGATGGGTTTTAATGTTCGGTTGGGGGGTGGTGGTTGACTCTACTACTTCTAAAGTCATCTGCCACTTGTGGAATTAACTGCACCTGGTTCACAGAGGGGGGGTCTGACTCTTGAACTCTTATGTTTTTATAGTGTTTTCTTATTGTTTCAAAGGTGGGGGGGGTGTTGGGATTTTTTTATATATATAGTTGTAATTGCTGTGTGAAGTGTCAATCTCAGGAGGAAATTAAGTTACGGCTCATTTAAATTTTGTGATCTTTAATGTTAAACGACTTAATAATCCGATTGAAAGGAAGGAAATATTAAAGGAAATGAAGGTTGATCTTGCTTTTTTGCAACAAACTCATATGGCTGAGAAAGAACATGAAATTGAAAAGAGATTGGGTCGGACATGTTTTTCATCTCCATTTAATTCGAAAGCTCGAGGTGAGTTGCTACTTTGGTTCATAAGAAGATACCGTTTCAGTTGGAATCATTCTCTGCCAAATCATTTTCTCAAAGACAATCAAGATAACTGACCTGTTCATGGAGCACTGTGCCTGGACTCAGATTCACAAACTCATCTGGCAAGGTCAGCATACAGCCATAGACAAGCTCTACCACTAAACATCCAAGATCTGCCCTAACAGCAGTAGGCACGCAAAGGAGAACCATGGCCAAACGTTCGCTACATGGAGATGCATCACCACCTGCTTTCGATTGTCAATGACAACGCTCAAAGAAGCTGTTCGCCTGAAATGCTCAGCGATAATTCAGGTCGTGCCAAGAGGATCAGTGAGAGCTCAGACCGATACCGACTCGAACTGAGACCCTCGATCTGTTGTAATAGTGCCCAGATCACCAAAAGATGGAATCCACAAAAGCACAGGCATTTGTCTCTGCAGAGATGCCAATGTTAGGAATTTCATCCTGCCACCTGGTAGTCCAGTCCTCACACGTGAGCAGATTTGTACATTGCCGAGATGGCGGAAGTGGACATTGCAAGCGACAAGGTGCACGTGCTGGAAATGGGAATCCAAAACAACAAAATCCCCCAGCTTGAATTTCATGTGCCTGGAGACTTTAGGGTGTTGACCCAGCAAGCGAGTCCTTGCCGATAGTCCAACATTCTGTTTAACATAAAGCCAGGTAAAATGTTCCTTTACCAGTTTGATTGATGCTCTTCTACCAGGAAGAGATAGATTGTGAAGAGAAAATCTCCTGCCTCATAGCCACCACACAAACGGCGGAGTCCTTCCTGTTGGGGCAAAAACATCACAGACCAACTTTTCACCCGATTCATCCAGCATCACATCTTGAAGATGGAGACCAGAGTTGATGTGGTTTCACCGGATGAAATCGGGATCAGTGTGCCATGCATGAGCCATGGCACTGAAATCGATGGCAGTACTTGTATGTAATGTCATGCCTGGATAGGGCACCAGCCACAGCTTTCACTTTTCCTCAGATGTGCTGTGTGCCTGATGAAAATTGTAGGATGAAGTCCAAGTGCTGAATCTCTCTGGGCAAGTAGAGATGTGTGCTTCTACTTGCAGTATGCAGAAGAGGCTGGTGGTCTGTACAAATGGTCAAAGAATGACCTTCCAATAAAAAGCTGAAATATCGAATTGGAAATTGGGATTCATGAGAGAATTACAAAGAAATTTATTTCGAAATTGTATCTTCTATATCAAGAGGAATCTCCAAACCCAGAATTGAATAAATCAAAAGAAAGATGGGAAATGGATTTGGGAACTGAAATTGACTCTTTTTGCTTGTCTGACATTTGTTGGGACAGTAATTAATGTTTTTGATAGATTAGTTAATTACAAATTTATTCATCAATTATATTTAATGCAACATCAATTAATTTATTCCTAATTTTTCAAATTCATGTTTTAGATGTGGCACAGAAATTGGTACATTTATACATTGTCTCTGGAGATGTCTGAAGGTGACATCATTTTGGAAAGATGTGGCCAAATTTTTGGAACAAATTTAAAAAATGTTTATCATTAACACCTGAGCTTTTACTTTTGGGAAATGTATATGATTTGGAAGCCGAATTCAAGTTCTTAAAAAACAACATTAATTATTTTTATGAGTTGCATTGGAAATGCCCTGGAGATGTATAGCAATTCCATGGAAATCTGAATCCCATCTTAAAATTGATTGTGGGGAAATGTAAAATTGTATTCCCTTAGCAAAGGTGACTTATAATATGAGAACTGGGTATGATACATAATTCAAAATATGGAAACCATATTTAGATATGGGTTTGGATATCTAATGTATTCAATTCTCCACCCCACCACCACTTTTCACTAATCTTAATGGTTGAACCTTATCACGTTGGTTTAATTCTAATATTTTATTAATATTCTGCCTTTTGTTTTGGGAGGGAATAGTTATCACAGGGGCTTTGCGCCTAGATCTGTATTTTTTTTCTTTTATACTTTTTCTCACTTTTATTCACAGTACAACATTTATTTTTTTATTCTATTTTGATAATTGTAAGTATCATTTGGATACGATTCAATTATATTGAACTGTTTACAAAATTATAAATATATTTTTTTTAACTGAAATGTTTCACTGCGAGATAGATAGCTAAGAGTTCTTGTCCAAATGTACTATACTTTGCCTGAGCCGGTGACCGCTTGGCTGAAAAAAAAATGCCAGAGGTTCCAATTGCCCACAGACTCGTTGTTCGAACACTGCTCCCCACACCATTGACAGATACATCTGTGGTAAGAGAGCAAGGCCTTGGGCATTTGATGTACAAGCTTAGTAGCATTTGTAAGAACAGTGTTCACATCATGGAAAGCTAACACAGCATCGTCTCCCAAAGTTAATGTCTTTTTGAAGCAGACATCATATCCTTTGAGTCGTTCAGCAAGAGGTAATAGAGATGCTGCGGTATTCACCAGGGAACAACAATAAAAATTCCTCGTACCTAAAAACCATCACAACTGGCCAAACGTTACTAACGGGGGGTGGAAATTATCAAATTGCATGCACTTTCCATTCATCAGGCAAAATACCATGTTGCATAACTCTAGGTCCCAAATATACAAGATTAGCAGCTCCAGAAACACTTTCCAAGGATTGATCACGATGCCACATTCCTCAAGCCTCGAAAACAATGAGATAAGGTGGCTCTTGTGCTCCTTTTCATCCACACTTACAACCAGAATCTCCTGGATGAACTTAAGTACTAAAAAATCCAAGGCCAGTGTGTTCGTAGTCCATGAACCGCTGGAATGTCTGAGCTACATTCCATAGACCGAATGGTATTCTCAGAAACTCAAGCATGCCGAATGGGAGCATCACTGCTATCTTTGTGACATCCAAAGACTCAAATGGAATCTAATAGTAAGCATGTACTAGATCTATTTTGACAAATGCATATTTGCCGTGGAGGTTGGCTGAGAAGTCTTGTAAATTTGAAATATTGTATCAGTCAGGCACAGTGGAATTGTTCAGGGCACAATTATCTCTGCAAGGCCACCAATCCCTAGTTTTTTTCAGAACCATTTACAACCTTGAAGCCCAGCAGCTATCAGATCTGTGGGCTACGCCCAATTCTTGCCATTCCAATTTTGCGATTTTAAGATAATCCAGGGGTTTTACAAGCCTGCGTCTTATGGACCCTGCCTTAAAATGGTGGCTTATGGCATGTCTGCACACCATTATGATGGGGTCACGAGGCAAGGAAAACCCTTGAGCAAGGCTTGGAAAGGGAAGGAGCCAGGTTGAAGGCTTGTCAGGCAGCAGATGGCATTGGAAGGACAACAAATGCAGCTCACTTGCATTCAAAAGCTGCAGTCCACACAACAGCATTTTTTTCCCAAATACATCACTGAAAAATGTGACAAGAAATCCACTCCCAAAAAGGAATTTGCCACATTTATAACTGAAAACCCACTCAAAACTATTGTGAAGTTGAAATGAAATGCGAATGACCTCTGGCCATGTTTGAATAAGAGAATCATTTGTCACTGAAAGAACACATGACATATTAGAAAGTCTATGTTCCTCATGGGTTGGAGGGACAGGCACCACTCCAAAGTGACAGATAGTTTTGGAGTTTTACATAGAGATGTCAAACTAATAACCTACTCTAACAACTGCCAAGAATTTTTCCATTTTTCTCAGTTGCCTTCAATAAACTCTGTCAAATGAGAACAAGATCTCAAAACAAAGGACAGAACCTGGCCACAAGTCCCGTCAAGCCTGCTCCATAAACCGACATGAAACCACTCTGCACTCTTTCCAATTTCCGGACTTTTCCCATATCCCTTAATGCCCTTACTAATGAGATACTTGTCAATTTCTTGTTTAAATATGCCCAGTGATCTGGCTTCCTTTGCTATATGCGGCAGCGGTTCCACAGATCCACGAACCTCTGGCTAAAGAAGTTCTTCCCAATCTCTGTTTTATATGGATAACCTCTAATTTTCTTGTCCTCGATTCACCCACGAAGGGAACCATCTTACCCCCATACAAAATATACAAAATGCCTCCGTGAGATAACTTCTTTAATTTCCTGTGCTCCAATGAATTCTTCACTACCAATTACACCTGGTCATTAACTTTTAGGTTTTCTTGCATAAGGACACCCAGCTTGGTGACCTCTGCAAATTTGGCCACAAAACCATTTAAACCACAATCCAAATCACTAATTTATATTTCCTTGCAATATATCTATCCTGCATTCCTTTTATTATGGCCACATGCCATTCTAGAATTGATCATTACTGAACCTGAACATGTTTATTGTGGTAAACATTGAGGTGACTAATGGTGGTTCTTCAGTTGTGGAAATCCTGGAACAACAAATCTCTCTCTAAAAACCCTACAAGAACAATCCTGAGCAGTAAACATTTACCTTTCGAGCACCAAAACCTTGTGAAATTTAGACACGTTCAATTCTGTGCACAGCAGAAGAATTACCTGCATCAGAAAATTTGGAAGAAGGAGAAGTGAGATTGAACTGTGAACCAAAGAACTTTTCTTAAATTTATACACATTACAAACATATTCGCTTAGAATTAGAAAGGGGTTAATTTGGGTTAGTTAAGTATAGAGTTAAGTTAAATTTTCATGATTAAATTTGATTAAAAATAACTTCTGTTTTAAAAACCAATTGTCTTGGTGAATGACTATGCTTCTCGGTTTTAGGAATCTTTGGACTCGTAACAATATCTTCTTGGATAATGACATTGGGCCTGTTCAAAGTAGGAAATCGCTTCTACCAGCAGGAGTTTCAATTGAGGAAAATATTGATAGGTGGCTGGCCACATACATTTCCTAAAAATTAATGCCCTCTCCCTCCCTAAACCACATTCAGCCCCATGACATCTTTCTACGTTGCATTACTGGGACCAACAAGGACCTGACCCATTTCCCATCTCTCCTTGCAATGCCAATATGGCAGCTGCCATTAAGAACTGACAAATCACATTTTAATTAAGCAAGCAAGATGAAAATCATTCTGACATCCTGCTTAAAAAAAAAGTCAACAAACCTTCCTAATTATATCATTTAATTTTTATTTTGATTCCCATGGGGCATTAGTAAAAAATGTCCCATCCATTTGCTCACCAAATTATGAGTAAAATCATGATCCCTGTTCATGAAAACCCATAACATTTAATGTTACACAGATAATCAAGGAAGAATTCTGTAATAAAGGTGAATGAAACATTGAAAGAATTTCCCCCTTTAAAACACTGAGATTGTAGCGTACCAAGTGACGGGGCGAGGAAAAAAAGCCAAATCACTGCAACACTTGGACAGTCCAAGATGGCACGGACTCCCCTTCACTACCGAGAAGGACCCCATGCCTAGCACCGTGTATGGGCTTAGGAGCCCTACACTTCTGCGTAGCTGCCAGCTGGCCAGAGAATGATGCAACAACGTCACTGCTGGAAGTCAGGGGTACGTCACCAGAAGTGGCCGGGCCAGCGAGCAGACGTAGGGAATTTAAAACAGTAAAGCCAGTCTTTGTTTTACACTCACTTTGTGTGGATGTCTCTTTATTTGGTAGCGCTGCTGCAGCGGACGCTACAAATCGATAACTTCTTATTGCTGCAACCAAACAGGCCTGCAAGATACACCAACCTAAATAGAAAACATGACCAGAAATCCCAGAGATCATAAATTCAAAAGGATTGGTGAAATCTTGACTCTGTATTGTTAACACCAAAGACCCTATATTTTTCAAGTCATTCGGACAAGTAACTGAGAAACATTACATTTTAGACACATGGTACGTCAGGATCAGAAGGATTGGAGCATTATTGTTCAAGTGACACAACTTAAAAAAAAATAACATCTAACTTGATGAAGAATGTGATGCTACAACAGGAAAAACGGATGGAATCAGACACATTCTATGAGCATTGGGAAGCAAAGAAAAATAGATTGGTTTTTCATCCTTTCCTTAGCGACCCAATGACCCCGACAGGTCCTCCCCGACCTGCGACCGTAGTGGAGTCCAAATGATCATCAGATTCCACAATGGTCGCAAGTCGGGATTTTTACCGCGTGCGAGGAGCCCTGAAGTCTTAGAGCCTATTTTTAAAATCAAATGATTTGACAAACGAGAACAGAGACACAGGACACGAAAGACCCAAAATGTGCGGATTGACTCAACGCTTCGGGGTCCATCGGCTGGGGGCAGCCATCTTAATTTCTGTGCGCATGCGCTTGCGCAAAGGGTTCGCTTAGTTGCCCTGTCGGCACATCCAAATCAGCCGCACATGCGCGAACTCACCACGCATGCGCCAAGCAGACTTGCCACGCTCCTGCCCCCGCCCCCTCCCTCTGCAAGTGACCTCGCGGACTCCGGCCTCGCCCTGTCGGCGCCATCAGGCCTCGCACCGACGCCTTGGCTCTACTCAAACACCTGGCCGGTACCGGCCACTCCCAGGTGGGGCCCAGCGGGCTGCTGGTCGCCCGTTTTCCCTGGACCGCGCGGCTGAGGATGATCCCGGCGCCGTCGCCAACTTCTTCTCTTTAGCGCCCGCGGCGAGGCGATGGATCCCGAGCAGACGACGACGACGCCAACGTCCCGCCTCCCCACTGCACGAGCCAATCAGCCCACGAACCTGCCCATCAATCCAACCCGACTTCAGCGTCCAATCAGATAGCAGCCCCACCGAATCAACACATTGGCTGGCGCAACTGAAGCAACCAATCAGTGAGCGAGCGAACACACAGGTGCACCCAATCAGTTTCGCAAGACAGAAGACAGGCAGTCGAAGGAGCAGGAGCCCCTTCAGCCCATCCATTTACAACTACCCCAACAACAATCAAAACCTTAGATTTCATAAGATCACTTTGTCCTGGCTCCAGGATTCCTCTGATCTGAAGAAATACAAGGGAGACTATTTATTCTCAATCTTTCCTTCAAATTTATTACCGCTTCCAATTTAATATCTGTTACTTTTTTCAAAGTATCTGCATCTCAGTTCGATGCATCAGATCCCTCTACGAATGTGTATGACAGTAAACTCATCACATGTCCATGGATCCCAATTTCAAATGAACCTTCAACAGGGTAGAGAATTCTAAGGATATTACATTTTCATTGAAGACATTTCTTAAAGTCCAAGCAGCTGATCAGTTATTGGGAAATTGTGACACGTGGTGTTCAGCTCCTTTGCATTATCCTCTCTCGATCCGTGCTGCTGTGTCCCCTCATAATGTTGTAAGGCCAACTTCCTTTTTTCCAATGAGAAAGAGATCCATGTTCAAACTTTCCTTCTATCACCCGGTTAAAACATCCCAGAAACAAATCTGATAATATTTGTGCACTTCTCATTCTTCAGATAAGGAAACTGGACACATGACTCCCGATGTAAGATGAGCAAGACCATTCGATGTGAAATTGGAGTCTGCGCGCTACTGTGAAGGGTGGAAAGAAGGACACACACTCAAGAAATCAAAGTTAAAGACTCCTTTATTACACTGGCAGCTCTACTTCTATTCTCTCCCCGCTGCTGTCGACTGGAATTATGTCATATCAGCGCCGGCCTCCAATTAGTCAGTATTCCTGTCCTTGTTGATTACTGTTGTGCGGGTTGTCCCCTGGGTCGAAAGTTGTTGGTCCCTGTTGACTCTGCGTGGTCATCAGGTTCGTCAGTCATCTTGTGCACAGGGGGGATCCCAGTTAGCATGATCCCCCACCTCCCCAGAACCAGTGATTGGAGCACTGTTCGCTGCTTTTGATCGCCTATATCTGCGTCATGGGGGCTGAGTGGAGACCAATTTGCTGGCTTGAGGTGGTCGATGGTGAAAGTCTCTTGCTTCGCACCAATATCCAGCACACTTACCATGAAGTGTGGAATGAACGATACACACCCAAGAAGTCGAAGTCGAAGACTGGTTTGTTGAACTGGCAGCTCTGCTTATATACTCTCCCACTGCTGAGGACAGGTCTTTTGAGACGGCAGAGCCAGCCTCGGATTGGTGGGTGTTCCTGCCATTGCTCATTGCTTCCCGCCGTGCAGGATGTCACCTGGGACGAAGGTTGTTGGTTCTCGAGGGATCTGCTCAGTCACCGTGTTTGTGATCTGCAACAACCATATATTGTGGAAGAATATGGAGCCCATATTTACAAAGGGTGGGTGTGAATATTTAAATGAAACTCTGACATTCCCTTTCTCCTTAAGGCCTAAGTTTATGAAAAGGAACATTAAAGTAATCGGCGCTCCTGTTTGGGGGGTCCCTTGTCCTCATTTTTCTTCTTTTTTTCTTTTGGCACGGGGATAGAGGGGGGATGGGGTGGTTTATGGGGGGGGGGGATTTCTTTATTCTTTCTTTTAACATGTATTTATATTTGATTTGTATTATTATTAATTGTGTGAATTCTTTGTGGATTTATAAATAATTTTTTTAAATGATCAGAGGTCATTCCACTGGACCTAAAGAGGCCTAGAGCAACACTGGGGACACCCTCCTGCCCCCCCACCACCCCAAATATCAATATGATCCACTATGATCATTGACAAAATCATCGAGGACCCCTTCACCCGGCCAACAGCATCATCCAGCTATTCCTGTTGGGAAAGAGATCCAGGAATTTTAGAGCCGGTACCACCAGGCCCAGGAACAGTTGCTTCCTCCAAACAGGGAGAACGTGGAACGATTGATGAGCTGCTCATACAAATACTCCTCCACTCTGCTATTTATTCAACAATAGTGAGTTATTTTTCTGGACATGCTCCACATGTATCATTTGTCTGTTGGTGTGAGGGCTTGGTTGTGTGTTTACATGTGTTTACCCCAAGAACGCTGTTTCATCAGGTCGTTCTTGTGCTATCCAAGGGTAATAAATTTGACCTTGTACTTTGGAGTGGGTGCAGAAGAGATTTCCTGCATCAGAGAAAGTATCTCAAGAAGTAAAGTTGACTGAGTAGGGCTTTTCTCATCACACTACCACCACCCCCCCCCCTCCACCACTCAGCAAAATTGACTTTATTCACAAATTATTTCCAAAGAGGAAGGCTGTTCCAAGTCTTTTCTCCTCCTCCTGTTGTATCCAGATATTCCCTTCACTGCACATTGTTGCATACGTCTCTATTTACCTTCATTGCCACCACTTTGATACCGTGTGGTTAGTGCCCCCCTCTGCTGTTAGAGGAGTTCCCCTTGGTCTCAGCCTCTCAATGCCCGGTAATGAGAGGGTTATGATCCATCCCCATAGTGCCTTCGTTTTGGCTGTGCCAAGCCTCCAGCCATCCCTCAGCATGTACTCCTGCAGCCTGGAATGTGCCAGTCGGCAGCGTTCCATCCCCAACATCTCCGCTTACTGAAAGACCGACAGGACAGGTTTAACATAGAACACGAGAGCACAGTATAAGCATTTCGGCCCTCGATGTTGTGCCAACCGATATATTCCAACCAAAATAAAAATAACTAACCTCTTCCTCCCTCATAACCCTCCATTCTTCTTTCATCCATGTGACTCAGAGACTCTTAAATGCCCCGAAGGTTTCAGCCTTCACCACCACCCCAGTTCTTGGGCTCGTCCTATGTCCCTGACCTGGTAGGCATACACTGTATCCCCTCCCCTTGTCACCCTCCTGGTGCCCCCACCCCAAGCCAGAGGTGAAGGTGGTTTCTCAGCCAGGGAGCACATCCGGGAGATGAACCTCAATTACATCGAATTCAGGTTCCCGCAGATCAAAGCAGGTCCGTGGGCCAAGGTGAGTGATCCGATGGTGAACTGGAGATCCAGGGGTGGTCTCCGTCCTGTGGGTCCATCCCCAATACTGTCCCCTGTCACCCACCAGGCCCATCTCCAAAGCCCCCATCTCCCACCAGGCCCATCCCCAAACCCCTCCCCCTGCTGAGATTGTCCTCAAAACCCTGTTCACCACCGGTCCTGTCAATAAAGTCCCTATCCCCCACCGGTCACGTCCCCAAAGCCTCTGTCCCCCACTGGGCCTGTCCCCAATGCTCCGTCCATTGCTTGGACTGTCCCCAGTGCTCCTGTCTCCCACCAGGACCTTAAACAAGCCACTATCCCCCAACATGCCCAGCCCATCCCCGCACCCCCACCCCAATTGGCCTGCAACCAAAGGCCCATACCCCATCAGGTCTGTCCTCCCACCAGACCGGTTCCCTCACTGGGACCCTCTCCAATCGATCACCCATCACAACTACCCCACCCCAGTTCTTGAACCTCCCCCTTCCCCAACGACAGGCCTTGGAATCTGACCTGCTCCTGGGACACCCAGACAGTGGAGATGTGGGGAGGGCAGTGGTCCATCTCCTTCCTGGTGGCAGCATTCCATACCTTCACCAAATTGGGGAATCCCCTGACCCTTGGCACTGGGTCAATTGACCCATCTGAGCCAGGCCTCTCTCTCCCCCCACCGTGGAGAATCTGGCCCAGTTCAGTTGTCTGCTACAGTACACACTGCTCTTCACCTCTTGCCTCAGGACTCCTGCTCCCACTTGTCCTTCAATGAGCTGTGTGACCACAGCCAGGAGCTGCCCCCTCCTCATTACCCTTGGCCCTGTGGGTGAGTGGGTGGGACATGACGAGGGGGTTGTAGGTCATGGAATTGGGGTAAGAAAGTTTGGGTGAAACCTGGGAAAGAGAGCGGTGATCAGCCGGCTGTGATCATCCGGTAAAGATTGTGTCAGGCATTGAAGACAGAGTCAATGCAGTCCCCTGCCGGGTCCATCCCCCACTGGGTCCATCTCCAAAACTCTCCTCCACCAGGTCGATCCTCAATATTATCCCTCGCCGCGACCATCCCCAATGACGTCTGCACTGGGTCCAACCCCAATACCTTCCCTCGCCGGATCTGTCCCAAATACTGATCCCTGCCGGGTCCATCCCCAATCCTGTCCCCGCTGGGTCCATCCAAAATCCCGTCACCCGACAAGTCCGTCCCCAATCCATTCTCCCGCTGCATCCATCCCTAATCTCTTCCCCCACTGGGTCAAACCCCAATACCGTCCACCGCCAGATCAGTCCCCAATACCATCCCCCATTGTATCCGTTCCCAATCGCATCACCACCGAGTCCATAGAAAATCCAATCTCCCCCCGAGTCCGTCCACAATACCATTCCCAACTTGGTCTGTCACTTATTCTTTTGTCCAACAGGTCCTCCCACAAACGCCTCTGACCCCCGCCAGGTCCATTCCCAAAGCCATTGTCCCTCACTGGCTGGTCCCCAAAGCCCCTGCCTCCCCACAAGACTTGTTGTGAAGCCCCAGCCCTCCCCTGGGCCTGTCCCAAAGGCCCATTCCCCATCATGTCTGTCCTTCCACTGCACCAATACTCTCACTTGGCCCACCTCAAATCGATCACGCATCAGAACTGCCTCACCCCAGTTTCTGCACCTCCCCCTTCCCCCACCGACAGGCCTTGGAACCTGTGCTGCTCCTGGGACCCCAAGATGGTAGAGATGTGGAGAGGGCAGTGGTCCAATCTCCTTGCCGGTGGCAGCATCCCAGACCTTCAGTGAGCTGTGGAGTTCCCTGACCCTTTGCACCGGGACATCTGTCCCATCTGAGCCAGTCCTCTCTCTCTCCCCACACCCTGGAGACTGTGCCCCTGTACAGGTGGCTGCTACAGTACACACTGCTCTTCACCTCTTGCCTTAGTACTCCTGCTCTCACTTGTCCTTCAACAAGCTATGTGACTACAGCCTGGACCTGCCCCCACCTCGTTACACTTGGTCCTGGGGGTAAGTGGGTGGAACATGACAAGGGAGTTGTAGGTGGTGGAATTGGGGTGAGAAAGTTTGGGTGAGAGCCAGGAAAGAGAGTGATGATCATCCGGCCAATGAGAGGCATTGGGGACAGAGTCACTGGGGAGGGGTCAGAGCCTCAGGGAAACAAGGGCCCTGGAATTGGAAGCAATCACAGCTCATGGAAAGTCAGAGGAAGAACCCTGGGAATCATTGAGAGTGGCGAGGTTAGTGTCGCGGTTAGAACAATGCTGTTAAGGGGCCAGTGAGCCAAGTTCAAATTTGACACGTCTCTGGGGAGTTGTACGTTCTTCCTGTGTTTGCGTGCATTTCCACCAGTTGCTCCTGGTCCTTCCACCATTTAAAACGTACCGGGGGTTGTAGGTCATTGGTGTAATTGAGTGGTTGAGGCTCAGAGGCTGAAAGGGCCTGTTCCCGGGCTGCATGTGTCAATCTAAAATCTCCATCTAAAATGATAGTCCATCCTGTCATGAATTTTTTAAAGATTCAATTCAAAAGACTGGTCCAGATAGACAACTCCGAAACAGTCCTTTCAGCCAGTCTTTTCTGATGGCCAAGCTTCTTCCAAACAGTCCATATCCCTCTCAACCTTTTCATTCCACGGACCCATTCAACTCGCATTGCATTGTCAATCTCACGGCCTGTCTGGCAGCCTGATTTTGTTCCTCCATATCTCCTTCCTGATGGTACAGGGTCAAAGATGCTGTGTGCTGGATGTCTGCGGTTCTATTTACAGGCCCCATCCCTGGACAATCAGAGGACCCTTGTCTCAAAGTCCCATCCATGTGGCCCCTCACTCATCAATCCCTCATTGGAACACAACTACCCCCTCCTTACCTACCTCTACCAGCCCTTAGTATCCTCATGACAGTTCCAGGCAACTGTGATGTTGACCCTTGATGAGTTGCGCCAGCTCTAATTTGGACCCTGGCCTCACCTAAAATATTGGAATAACCAGCGCCTTCTACCCTCGAGAGCCCAAGGGAATCCGCACCCTCAGCAGTGTCCTGCTGGTCCACCATCGAATGCCCTCCATCCCCCTTCCACGGGTTCCCTGCTGTTATCATGCTCCTGTATGGACCCCACCCTGGCAAAACTACCCATATTTTCACTGATCCCTCTGTACCTCAACATTCCGTCCAGGGGTCAGGGTTGTATTGTGGGACTTGTGGAGAACAAAGCACCAATATCAGGAGACACGGAGCAGTGTAGAGACCCCCAGCTCTGTGAGATGGGGAACATTGCAGAGACTCCCAACTCCAGGAGACAGGGACTAGCACAGAGACCCCCAGTTCTGGGAGAATGGCTGAGTTTTACATGTCTGGAAGTGGCTGGGCCCAGAAGTATACAATGCTATTTTCCAGGGTAAACTGGAACAAACGCGAGGCAATGCACTTTGGTAAATCAGTCCGCTGTCCTCTTCACAGTCAGATCTGACTACATGAAGGTGTCGGGAAACTGGCTTGGAGGGGCCGAGGCATGCAACAAGAATTGGTCAGAGCCGATTGTAAAGGTCCACCAGAAACTGGGTCTGTGGGAATGACATTCCCTCTCAGTACTGGGGAAGAACCTGGTCATCAGGTGCAAGGTGCTCTCGGTACTGCTGCGTGTGATGCGTGGCCCATCCCACACACCTCAGCCCTGGCTATTACCAGAGCAGTTTCCCTCTTCATGTGGGGATCCAAAATGGATGGAGTGGGAAGGAGGTCCATGTACGTCACCAGACTATGGTGTTACGAGCCCAAAGGACCCCAAAACCCAGCAGCAATAGACATTCACCAAGACAAGTAGTTATATAAAGATGTTGTTTTTAATTATCTTTGAACATGAAAACAGAATCAAACTTTAACTTATCTCTATTAACTTAACTAACCTTAATCCCCTTCTAATTTAAGCACATGTGTATTATGTGTGTGTAAATTTAAGAAAAATTATTTGGTTCACTGTTCAATCTCACTTCTCATTCTTCCAAGTTCATTGGTTGGAGGCAATTCTGTTTTTTGAATAGGTGACAAGAAAACTGGATGAAGGTAGGACGGTTGACGAGATCTATTTAAATTTTAGTAAATCTTTTGATAACGTACTGCATGTAAGGTTAGTTAGGAAGGTTAATCACTAGGGATTAATAGATAGTGAGATGAGTTCAGAGTTGGCTGGGAGATAGACAGCAGAGAGTCATGGTGGACAACTATATGTCAGGATGGAAGCCTGTGACTAGCGGTGTGCCTCAGGGATCAGTGTTGGGTCCCCTGTTGTTTATCATTTATATTCATAATTTGGATGATGGTGTGGTTAACTGGGAAAGCAAATATACAGACGATACAAAAATAGGGCGAATGGTGGATGGTGAGGAAGATTTTCTTGGATTACAGGATTTGGTTTGTTTTAAAAAGTGGACTGAAAGATGGTAGATGGAATTTAATGTTGACAAGTTTGAGGTGCTGCATTCCGGAAAAAATAACCAAAATAGGACCTATGCAGCTAAGGGGAGGGCGTCGAGGAATGCAGAGGAACAGGGATCTTGGAGTTATGGTACAGAGTTCACTGAAGGTGGATTCCCAGGTAGACAGGGTGGTTAAGAAGACATATGGTCTGCTGGCCTTCATAAATCATAGTGTAGAGTGCAGGAGCTGGGAGTTGATGCTGCAGCTGTTAAAGGCATTGGTAAGGCCAGGTTTGGAGTACTGTAAGCTCACACCAAGACACAAGAG
The DNA here is from genome assembly GCF_036971445.1 of Narcine bancroftii. Lineage (NCBI taxonomy): Eukaryota > Metazoa > Chordata > Chondrichthyes > Torpediniformes > Narcinidae > Narcine > Narcine bancroftii. Next base: position 1,150,480 of record NW_027211849.1, read on the forward strand.
CAACTTGTCCGTGAACCACTCTTTGCAGACGATGCCGCTTTAGTTGCCCATTCAGAGCCAGCTCTTCAGCACTTGACGTCCTGTTTTGCAGAAACTGCCAAAATGTTTGGCCTGAAAGTCAGCCTGAAGAAAACTGATGTCCTCCATTAGCCAGCTCCCCACCATGACTACCAGCCCCCCCACATCTCCATCGGCTACACAAAACTCAAAACGGTCAACCAGTTTACCTATCTCGGCTGCACCATTTCATCGGATGCAAGGATAGACAACGAGATAGACAACAGACTCGCCAAGGCAAATAGCGTCTTTGGAAGACTACACAAAAGAGTCTGGAAAAACAACCAACTGAAAAACCTCACAAAGATTAGCGTATACAGAGCCGATGTCATACCCACACTCTTGTTCGGCTCCGAATCATGGGTCCTCTACCGGCATCACCTACGGCTCCTAGAACGCTTCCATCATCGTTGTCTCTGCTCCATCCTCAACATAATTGGAGCAACTTCATCTCCAACATCGAAGTACTCGAGATGGCAGAGGCCGACAGCATCGAATCCAAGCTGCTGAAGATCCAACTGTGCTGGGTAGGTCACGTCTCCAGAAAGGAGGACCATCGCCTCCCCAATATCGTGTTATATGGCGAGCTCTCCACTGGCCACCGAGACAGAGGTGCACCAAAGAAGAGGTACAGGGACTGCCTAAAGAAATCTCTTGGTGCCTGCCACATTGACCACCGCCAGTGGGCTGATATCGCCTCAAATCGTGGATCTTGGCACCTCACAGATCGGTGGGCAGCAACCTCCTTTGAAGAAGACCACAGAGCCCACCTCACTGACAAAAGACAAAGGAGGAAAAACCCAAAACCCAACCCCAACCAACCAATTTTCCCTCGCAACCGCTGCAACCATGTCTGCCTGTCCTGCATCGGACTTGTCAGCACAAATGAGCCTGCAGCTGACGTGGACATTACCCCTTCATAAATCTTCCTCCGCGAAGCCAAGCCAAAGAAAGAGTGCAGGAGCTGGGAGGTGATGCTGCAGCTGTTAAAGGCATTGGTGAGGCCAGGTTTGGAGTACTGTGCTCAGTTCCAGTCTCCGAACTATAGGAAGGATATAGATAAGGTGGAGAGTGTGCAGAGAAGATTTCCATGAATGTTGCCTGGTTTACAGCATCTGGATTACAGGGAGAGATTAAGGAGACTGGGACTTTATTCATTGGAATGTCGATGACTGAGAGGGGACTTGATGGAGGTATTTAAAATTGTGAAAGGAATAGATAGACTAGATATAAACAGACTCATTCCCCTGAGGATAGGGAAGGTTGGAACAAGAGGCCATGAGTTAAGGGTAAGAGGGCAAAACATTAGGAGAAATATTAGAGGATGCTTCTTCACTCAGAGAATGGTGGCAGAATGGGATGTTCTTCCGAATGAGATAGTTGCAGCAGGGTCCATTCTGTCATTTACGAGAAGGTTGGATGTGTACATGGAGGTGAGGGGGTTGGTGGGATATTGGCGGAGAGTGGGAGGATTGAGCTAGTGGAGTTGTTCTCGTGAACCGGTGCGAACTCGAAAGGCTGACATGGCCTGTTTCTGCTCTGTAAATGGTTATGTGGTTACATGGTGACACAGTTTTGCATTTCAATGTCCCATCCCTCGTTACAGAACTCTCTGCTCTCCACGTTAGTGCGACACATTGCTTCACTGCTGCTATTGCTAGACTCAGAAAGTTTGTTTGATATTTATCCAACTTCAGTTTTGTATCTGCTTCATAAAGTTGACCAAGCACAAATATTCTTGCGTCTTTTTAATTTTTTATCTTCATAATTTGTCCTAAAAATATACTGAAATCCTTCCAAACCGAATGGAAAAAAAAAATCCCGATCTCCTGATTACATTGAAAATATTTCTCGGAATAATTGGAGATAAGTCCATTTAATTTATATGGAGTATAGCATAATTGATGTAGACAATTGTACTTTTATGACTGACATAAATCATATTTGTAACACTGTTGACACAATCTTGACCCTATTTCTTTTTGAATTTGTATATTTCAATCTTTTTTCCACCTTTGTTTCGATTTATATAAATCCTTTTCCCCATATTATATTTGATGTCTATAAAATCTCCTTCCCACAAATTTAATATTCTATTCCCTCTGTTCATAGGCAATAACACATTTTTACTCACTGGTGCTTTTCTTGAGATCCCTACCTTTTTTCCATAAACCTACATTAATTTCTTGCCACATTCTGATCGGATCTATCTGTCTTTTTTTCTAGTAATTTGACTCTCCATTTACTGATAAAATACTTTCCTTTCCCTCCTCCATTGTTGTCGGGTTCGTATGGGTCCCAAAGGTTAAGAATCAGACCAAAGCAGAGGTACAAAGCACACTTTTATTTCGGGGATGGAAACATGACAACAGGGTTGATATGTTAGGCAAACCTCTATACACAGAGTACGCAGGGAGTAAATATACACTTCTAATTAGGAGGGAGAAACCGACAGAGCTTGTGGGAAATTACATAAACGTACACATTCAACATTCAGGATCAAGGTGATACTGTGACCTCCCACCCCTTGACCGATATGGACACGGCTCTTCCTAGCTGACATCGAGACTCACCCCAACCCTGTGTGGAAGGTGCTACTTCCTAGCCACGATGAGTTGAAAGAGGCAGAACAAAGGGGGACATGGTTCTTTATAGTTCTGTGGGACCGTGCTGGGAGGGCCAATCACTCGGGGAAGGCTGGGCCCCGTTAACTGCTGTGGCCAATGCTCGAGGCCAAGTGCATGGGCTCGGCAGGGGTCAGTCGAGGTGATTCACCTGGGCCAATTGGGTGAAGGTCAGGGCTGAGTCTGGCCAGGCTGCCTGGACTGCAGCTCCTTGTGGTTTAGGTGGGTCAATTGGGTGAAGGTCAGGGCTGAGTCTAGCCGGGCAGCCTGGACTGCAGCTCCTGGTGATTTAGGTGGGCCAATCGCAAGGGTCACCTTGATGGCTTGGAGTGAGTCTTTGACCTGGATTGACAGGTAGTATGTCCACCGAACAGGAGTACAGCAGCGCCACCAGGTGGTGGACACTGCCTCTCCATGACAATCCTCCCCTTCGGAAGACATACTGATTGCCAATAAAATGCGACAGGTAATAAGAAGGTCTAACGGGGCAATGCAAAGATGCATATAAATTGATGATCACATCATGGAATAACTATACCAATGATAACAAAAATAAGAGCAATCCCCCAGTGAATGATAGTCACCCAAATGCCCCTCGTGGAGCCAAATGGCCCCCAGGGTCCCCATAAGGTGGTGATGCTGGTGGATGTGGTCCCTGGATTTTTGAATTTTGGTCACCGAGTCCCGAATGTGGTCAGCCAGGTGGGTGATGTTAGAGGATTCCTTGGGAATGTAGGTGCATCCCTCCTGGCCAATGACAGCACAGCCGCCAGCAGGTAGTCCAGGGACATCTGATTTGGCATTGCCACTATACATCTCTCCTTCAGCTCCACAACTGTTCAGGTCAGGGTGTCCTTTGTTTGGTGCAGGGACACTGCCGTGTCGTTGGCCAACATCTTCAGGAGGCTGGCCATCCGGGACATTTCATTGGAGAGCCATGCGGTGCCATATTTGGGGATCATCCAGAACAGTTCACCTGCCTTAAAGGCCCTCTTGTTGCAGTGGTCGCCAAAGGCTGGGTGCTCCCCTAGGTCATCGAGAGAGTGGATGTAGGGCACCTCGAATGTGGGGAAATGGCAGCACTACCAGGTGGTAGGAAGCTAGAGGTAGGCACTGTGGCCACCTACCCAGTGGGTGCCATTCAAGGTCCAGGGGCCCCCCAGCTTGGTGACATCAGTGGAGGTGGTCAGTGCGGAGCCCGGGTACCCTCTTTTTTTTTAAACTTTATTTAAGATTTTATAACATGAATAAAATAGAAAGTGACAGTAAAAGATTAAACATAAGATAATAAAAATTACAATACTACATCAGCAGACTAAATAAACTAAACCCCCCCCCCCCAAATTAGTACACAACATTAATGACCTAGCTTAAAGTTAGTCTAACCCCCCCAAAATAAAGAGTGAAAGAGTGAAGAGTTAATAAAATGCACAATAATTATATTTAAAAAAACCCTTACACAAAAAAAGATAAAACATAACAAATAAAGATACTAACATCAAAAAAAAGAAAAAAATTATCAATACTAAAATATCAAACTTAAAAACATATTTAAATCAAACTTAAATGCATATATTTAACAAACGGATCCACTTCAACCTATAAAAAGACATCCTATCCTGAACTGAAAAAGATATCCTTTCCATAGTCAAACAGAACTTCATCTCCAAATACCACCTCTCTAAAGTTAATATATTTCTATCTTTCCAAGTAAGAGCTAAACATTTCTTGGCCACAGCTAAAGCTAAATAGATAAAAGAAATCTGATAATCTTATAGGCCCAAATCAATTAATGATTGCATATTCCCTAATAAAAATATACCAGGATCTAATACAAGACAAATATTATATAAACTATTATAGAATAGCCTTCCAAAACTGTTGCAATCGATCACAAAACCAAACAGTATGCAAAATAGTATTAGCCGTCTGGTCACAACAAAAACAGCAATCCGACTTACTAAGACCAAACTTTTTTAGTTTTTCCAGTGTTAAATATAACTGATGTATAAAATTGTAATTCATCATCGCTAATCTAGCATTAACCAATTTCCTAATACTATTCTGACAAATTTCCATCCAAGCTTCTTCAGCTATTATAAAACCTAAATCTTTTTCCCATTTCAACTTATCCTTAACTCAATCTTTTTTACTATCAATTTCTTGTAAAATAGTGGAAGTGTTCTGACCATCGGTTGAGGATGGAGATCTTGTCGCTGAGGAGGACTTTGCCGTCTGAGCTGCGCAGCGGGCTTTGGACTTGGGGTGAGGGGCCGTACACAGCCTTTAGAGCCTCGTAGAAACCCCTGAAGTCGCCAATGTCCGCGCTGAGCTGTGTTCGTTTGGCGAGGCTAGTCCACCACTCATTTTGGATCTCCCGGAGTTTGCGCTGAAGTTGGCTGCATGCGCGACGGAAGGCTTGTTTCTTCTCAGGACAGGACGGCTTTGTAAGGTGAGCCTGGTGGGCAGCTCGCTTCTTTGCCAGCAGCTCCTGGATTTCCTGGCTGTTTTCGTCAAACCAGTCCTTGTTTTTCCTGGAGGAGAAGCCCAGTACCTCTTCAGTGGATTGCAGTATGGTAGTCTTCAACTGATCCCAGAGGGTTTCAGGAGACGGGTCCGTGAGGCGGGTTGCAACGTCGAGCTTTGCTTTGAGGTTTGCCTGGAAGTTTCCTCTCGCTTCGTCTGACTGCAGGTTTCCAACATTGAACCTCTTTCTGGGGGCTTTATTGTTTCTGGGCTTTGGCTTGAAGTGAAGGTTGAGCTTGCAGCGAACCATCCGGTGGTCAGTGTGGCATTCCACGCTAGGCATGACCCTGGTGTGGAGCACATCTTGTTTGTCACTTTCTCGCACCAGGATGTAGTCCAGGAGGTGCCAGTGTTTGGATCGGGGATGCATCCAGGTGGTCTTAAGGCTGTCCCTCTGCTGAAAAAGGGTGTTTGTAATGACAAGCCGCTGTTCTGCGCAGAGCTCCAACAGGAGGCGCCCATTGTCGTTGCACTTGCCGACGCCATGCTTGCCCAGGATTCCTGGCCAAGTTTCTGAGTCTTTGCCGACACGAGCGTTGAAGTCGCCCAGGATGACAACCTTGTCGGCTGTAGGGGTACGTTGGATGAGGTTGCGCAGGTCGGTGTAGAACTTGTTCTTTTCTGCTGGTTCCGCCTGGAGGGTTGGAGCATAGACACTGATGAGGGTGATGTGACGCTTGTTTTGAAGTGGGAGTCGCATGGACATGATTCGGTCCGAGTGGCCTGTCGGAAGGTTTTCGAGTTTGGAGGCAATGAAGCTCTTGACCATGAAGCCTACACCAGATAGGCGTCGTTCATCCGAAGGCTTTCCAGACCAGTAGAGTGTGTAGCCCGCGCCGCGTTCTTGGAGGCTGCCTACATCTGCCAGGCGGACTTCACTGAGAGCGGCTATGTCGATGTCAAGTCTGAGGAGTTCATGTGCAATGAGGGCAGACCGACGTTCAGGTCGGTGGCTGTCAGCCTTGTCTAGCATGGTTCTGATGTTCCAGCATGCTAGCTTGAGTTTGTGAGCATCTTTTGAGGGGGAGGACGTGGAGGGGGAGGACGTGGAGGGGGAGGACGTGGACCTGTCCTCGGGCCTGCGCAAAGGAGCTTTTAGGTGGAGTGCAGTGCGCGCAGTACTGGCCCCACCCTTTACACCCATGGTTCGTGTGCCGTGGCCAAGCAAGCTGGGACGTGGCAGCGAGGTCCTTGGGTCGTAGGTTTTATAAGAGGCATCAATAAATCCTTAAATTGTCTATAGATCTTGGGTGGGAACCCATCCTCCCCCTGAGACTTTTAGCCTGCAGAGTGTTCAGAGCCTTCTCAATTTCTTCTCTTGTGAAAGGAGTGTCTAACTCTGTTCTCACCACTAATTTTAGAAGCTCGATGTTCGCTAGAAACTCGACCATCTCCTTATCATCTCCTAAGATGGAGGCTGCAGTGCTATGGTGAATAGGGTTGTGGTTATCAATAGTCCCTTTTACACTTGTGCCCCGATACGGGCAGGAGCAAGGGGGAGACGGCGGCCCCGGCCTCGGTCGTGTGAGGCAGGCGGAGGCCCCGATACGGGCAGAGAGTTGGAGGCGGCGGCCCCAGTCCAGGCACAGGGAGAGCAGCAGCGGCCCCGGCCCCGGTCCGGGCGAAGGGTAGATGGCGGCGGCCCCGATACGGGCATGAGCAAGGGGGAGACGGCGGCCCCGGCCTCGGTCGTGTGAGGCAGGCGGAGGCCCCGATACGGGCAGAGAGTTGGAGGCGGCGGCCCAGTCCAGGCACAGGGAGAGCAGCAGCGGCCCCGGCCCCGGTCCGGGCGAAGGGTAAACGGCGGCGGCCCCGATACGGGCAGGAGCAAGGGGGAGACGGCGGCCCCGGCCTCGGTCGAGTGAGGCAGGCGGAGGCCCCAGTCCGGACAGGGAGTGGGAGGCGGCGGCCCCAGTCCGGGCACAGGGAGAGCAGCAGCGGCCCCGGCCCCGGTCCGGGCGAAGGGTAGACGGCGGCAGCCCCGATCCGGGCAGGAGCAAGGGGGAGACGGCGGCCCCGGCCTCGGTCGTGTGAGGCAGGCGGAGGCCCCGATACGGGCAGAGAGTTGGAGGCGGCGGCCCCAGTCCAGGCACAGGGAGAGCAGCAGCGGCCTCGGCCCCGGTCCGGGCAGTATGGACCGACCTAGGAGGGGAGGCAGGCCCCTCCAGCCCGGGTAAGAAACCTGTAAAATACAATACAAATCAGATATATATCCCTTTTGTGGTATTGAAAGTACATATTCCTCATATGTCGATCACATATCTGTTTTACAAAAGATCTTAACTGATAATACACACAAATACACAGTTTCCACTAATACCGAATTTCCTTTGTAATTCATCAAAAGAACAAAAACATCCCTCAGAAAAACAATTGGATAAATTTTTTATTCCCTTCCTTTCCCATTGTTTCAAAGTAATTTTGGAGACTCTAAAAGGAACAAGTTGATTGTTTTATAATGGCAATCATCCAGACCATTTATTTTGAGCCTCAATTTATTAAATTTACTTGTCCATAAATTTAATAAATGCTTCAATATTGGGACATCATAAGTTCATAATAAATTTTTATTCCATCGAAACAAAAACTCATGAGAAAATTTTTCTAAATTAACTGTCATTTCTATCTTTGCCCAACTGGGCGGATCATCCATATTCATTAATGCACTAAGAAATTTAAATTGAGCTGCTTCTTAATAATGTTGAAAATTCGGTAATCTTAAACCTCCAAATTGAAAATCCCACATCAGCTTTCTCATCGCTATCCTCGGAAATTTTCCCTTCCATAAAAAGTCTCTAATTGCTTTATATAGATCCTTAAAAAAACTTTTATTTAAAAAATAAGGAATTGATTGAAACAAATATTGTATTCAGGGAAAGATATTCATTTTTATAGTATTAATCCTCCCTAATAGACCCAAAGGCAAATCCTTCCACCTAGTCAAATCTAATTTAATCCTTTTTATTAAAGGAAGATAATTAATTGAATATAAATCTTGAAATTCCGTATTAACATTAATTCCTAAATATTTAATTTGTGTAGTCCACTTCAAATTTGTAATACTTTTATACATTGAATAATCATTTTTACAAATTGTTAAAATTTCACTTTTGGTCCAATTTACTTTATAACCAGATAATTGACCATAAATTTCTAAACATTCTTGAATTGCTGGTAAAGAAATACCCGAATCCACCAAATATAATAAAACATCATCAGCAAATAGATTAATCTTATATTCCTCATTCAAAACTCTCATGCCTTTAACATTTTCATTTTGATGTATTAATTGTGCCAAAGGCTCAATAACTACAGCAAATAAAGCAGGTGACAATGGGCATCCTTGTCTAGTGGACCTTGTTAAATTAAAAGATTCTGAAATCTGCCCATTGACAGCAATTCTGGCCTTCGGACTATTATATAAAGCCTTTATCAATCCAATAAATGAAGAACCAAAACAAAATTTCTCAAGTACTTTAAACAAAAACTTCCATTCCACTCTATCAAAAGCCTTTTCTGCATCCAGCGAAACCACTATTGGATAATTCATCTGAGATTTAGATTTATTTATCAAAGTTATTAAACGCAAAATATTATCTGATGCATATCTATTTTTTATAAATCCCGTTTGATCACTATGTATTATTTTAGGCAAATATTGAGCTAATCGATTAGCCATAGTTTTTGCTACAATTTTATAATCTACATTTAACAAATATATTGGTCTATAAGAAGAAACCTATAAAGGATCTTTATCTTTTTTTGGTATAACTGTAATTATTGCATTGGAACAAGACTCAGGTAATCGAAAAGTGTCATAAATTTGTTGTAAAACATCCTTATATATAGGAAATATATCAGCATAAAAAGTTTTATAAAACTCTATAGAAAACCCATCTTCACCAGTGCCTTTCCATTTGGCATATCTCTTATCGCCGTTTCTATTTCCTTTTCTGTAAAGGATTTATCTAACTCCTGTCTATCTTCTTGATTCAATTGTGGCAATTTTATATTTTTCAAAAAAGAATCTATAGCATCCTCAGTTACATCTTTACATTCCGAAGTATATAGTTTTTTATAAAAATTACAAAATTCCTCATTAATTTCCTTTTGACTAAAAGTAATACCCGATTTCTTTCTAATTACTGGTATAATTCTAGATAATTGTTCCTTTTTTAACTGCCATGACAGAACTTTATGAGCTTTCTCACCCCATTCATAAAATTTATGTTTAGTTCGGTTCATTAAACATTCAAACCGATAAGTTTGTAATTCATTATATTTACATTTTAAATTAGTTAACTGATTCTTTTGCATTTCAGTAGCATTTTTTTCAGTAACAGTTATCTTTTTCTCTAAATCTTCAATCTCTTTAATTCTCTCTTTCTTTACTTTAGAAGCATAACTAATAATTTGACCTCGTAAAAAAGCTTTCATTGCATCCCATAAAACAAATTGACTAGAAACAGAATTAGTATTATTACTAATAAAAACCTCAATTTGTTGTTTTAAATAACTAATAACTTCCATTTTTTGCAGTAACATAGTATTGAATCTCCATCTTGGAGCTCTCTGAACATCCTGTGAACTCTGATATTTTAATAATAATAATGAATGGTCCGAAACCAGTCTTGCCTTATAATCCACAGATGTAACCCTATCCTGCAAATGTGCTGAAATTAAAAAATAATCAATTCTAGAAAAAGAATTATGTCGTGACGAATAAAAAGAAAAATCTTTCTCTGTAGGATTAAATCTTCGCCAAATATCAACTAAATTCAAATCTGACATCATATTAGTTACTTGAACTGCCATCTTCGATTTCTTAATTACTCTTGGATACTTGTCCAATAAAGGCTCCAATACCACATTCAAATCTCCCCCACTCATCACATTAGAATTTGATTGTCCAAGTAATAAAGACATATCGACAACAAAAGCTGTATCCTCAACATTCGGAGCATAAACATCAAGCAAAGTCCAAGTTTCATTAAAAATTGTACAGTTCAATTTTAATAATCTTCCACCATTTTTCTGTTCATTTTGTAAATGAAATGGTAAATTCTTGTGCACCAAAATTGCCACTCCTTTTGCTTTTCAATTAAATGAAGAATAAAAAACTTGTCCAACCCATTCACGTTTGAGTTTCAAATGTTCCTTATCTGTCAAATAAGTTTCCTGTAAAAAAGCCACGTCAACTTTTTTTTTTAAGTAAGCAAGTACTTTCTTACGCTTAATGGGATTATTTAAACCCTGGACATTAAAAGAAGCAAACTTCAATTTAGACATTCCTTACAACAACTCAACACAAGAAAAAAAAGAAAAAAAAAGATAAGAAACCCCCAAAAGAAAAAAAACCCTTCCTCTTATTCCCTCTTAAAACTACAATCAAAAACAAATAATAAAAAAGAAAAAAAACATTTTATTTTAAAAAAAGTAATTAAAAAAAACTTCACTCCTTAACCCAAAAATTAAGAAAAAAAAACAAGCAGGAGGTTACTACTACCCCCTCCTGTTTAAACTGCACAATGCGGTAACTCTCACAAAACACTGGGTGTGAGATAACTCACCAGTAGCTGACAACTTCTGGAAAATAGTGCCCACCCAGTTCCCTCTCCCAACTCCCATTTCATATTAAACTATCATTAATGACTAAGATCTTCCAAAAAAAATTTTTAAAAAGATGTATTTTTTTTAATCAATTTTGTCACTTCGACCACCATTGTTTCCATTTCTTCTTGGAATCTGATTCCCATCTTGTATCTCCACTCTCTTTGGAGACCGAGGAGGACTACGTCGTTCTTGAAATTGCGTGATCGGTAAAGATTGAGCAAAGTCCATAGCTTCTTTAGGATTATCAAAAAACTTTGGCTGATATCCATCCTGAAAAATCTTCAATACCACAGGGTACCTAAAAGTTGCCTTGTATCCTTTTTTCCACAACAACTCTTTCACAGTATTAAATTCACGTCGTTGAAACATAATTTCTTGACTCAAATCCGGATTTAAAAAAAACACGATTATTCTGGACCATCAAAGGAGATCTATTTTGCTGAGCGTTTCTAATAGCCACACGTAAAATTATCTCTCTATCACAATAATTTAAACAACGGACCAGAACAGGTCTCGGATTCTGTCCTGAAAAAGGTTTCCTTCTTAAAGCTCTGTGAGCACATTCCAATATTAAACCTTCTGGGAACTTATCTTGCCCTAACACTCGTGGAATCCATTTGGTAAAGAATTTTCTTAGATCTGGCCCTTCTATATCTTCTGGCAAACCAACAATTTTTACATTGTTCCATCTAGATTGGTTTTCCAAATAATCAACTTTTTTTGCTAGATTTTTATTCTGAATCTGCAATGTTTCAATTATTTTGTTTACATCTTGCAGTTGGTCTTGTACATCAACTAAACCTTGATCACACATATCAAGTCTTTCAGTGGTTTCAAGTTTAAATGCTCCATAGTTGAGTATTGATATTCACCAATTCATTAAGCTTAGAATAGACCTGGGTCATAGAGCTACCGAGCTGTTTCATTGAAGAATACATCTTAAATTCAAGATTCTTAACAATCATATCAGCAAAAGTAGATTCAGACATGGTAGGATCCTGCTGTTTCTGAGAAACCAAAGGATCTTCTGTCCCTTCCCTTGGTTTAGCAGCCTTTCTTGCAGTATGGCTCCGTGTAGAAACTCCTGCCACAGCCCCCTCAGCAATATCAGGAGGCTGATAATCAGGGTTATCCTTATCCTTAAGCCATATGTCATCAAAAGCCTCCATTATATCCATACCTGGGGAAAATGTCATGACTGGTGGTGCATTTCGCAGCGCCACCGCTATATCAATCGGAGGTCGGCTCTTTAACTCTCCAGCTGGTGGCGCCCCAGCTGATTCAGCTGTCAAAGTCTCGGTGACAGCGCTCACAGCGGGCGTTGTTTGAAATACACGCACCCGACCAGCCCTTTGTTCTAAAGGCTGCCGAGTCCTACCGGTACAGAGCGGAGCTCCAGTGCCGAATCCTGCACTTCTTCTCCTGGATCCATTCCACGCTGAGTCCTGGCTTCTTGTAAACAGGTAGGCTCAGATAATTTCGGGAAATGTAATTTTTTAACAATCTGTTGGTGTTTTCTTTTAGTTTTTTTAACAAATGTACCATTAGATATTAATTCAACATATCTTACTATTTTTAAACTTTTTAAAGAATTTTAACAGGCACTTAGAAACAAAACAATAAATCAGAGTCAGGAGAGGAGTGGAAGGCACGTCTGTTCCTTATGCCATCTTGCCATGCCCCCCGGTTGGCAGGATATTTGTATTTACCAGCGTCATCTTGAAGATACAATAGGCCAGTTGGTACTTGCGCCAGCTGCCAAGGCCCCAACTGGCAGCCGTTTTTTAAATTTCCTGCCTTTTTTCTTTAATAGATAAATGGCGGGACACATCTATGTGCTTTTTTCCCCATTGGCGATGGTAAAAACACCATTTTCACTGCCTGTCAGTGCATTCATCCTTCTTTAACTGAACTGCAGATATAGGAGGCTTGTAGGACACGGGAGATGGATCTACTGATCAAAGCGGCTGTTTGTGAGCAGATGCTTGCATTGCAGTATGATCGAGCCTGTCAGCCTCCCACGCTACATCATGGGGATGGCAGAAATCCATGTTAACGATTGGTATTGCGACACGACCCGGGAGTTTGGACAGGAATAGAGTCTCAAAAAGTAAACAATGAGAATGGCCATCTGCTAATACGAGCATCTCATTCATTAGATCAGATGGATCCCTGTCACTCAGGCCCTCCATATTTAAAAGCTCATGTCTAGTCAATTCCAGGAGAAATAGGCAGAACCTGGTTTAACTGCAGCCGTGGTGGCATCAGCTGCTGTCGTTGTGTCTATGATCACTGGAGATTCAAGCTTCGGCTGAATCTTGCATTCGGGGCTCACCATTTCTGGCGGCAACTTCAGTACAGCTACTAAAGTCATATACATACCCACGTTAGTCAACACAAGACTGCTTTATTCAAACTTTACAGACTTCTTTTATATTCCGCATTACTAGTTAGGGAAGATATTACAGCGGTGCTCAGGCAAGAGACTGGAGGTCTCATCGAGGAGGCAGTGTGGGTAAAACTAAAAAATAAGAAGGGTGAGGTGACTATTATAGGGGTACATTATAGTCTGGCAAATGGGAAGGGAGAACGAGAAGAGCAAATGTGCAAGGAATTAGCTGACATCTGCAGTAGGAATAGCGTGGTGTTGGTTGGGGATTTCAACTTTCCTAACATCGATTGGGAAACACAGTCAGTGAGAGGGCAGGATGGCTTACAGTTTATACAATGTGTTCAGGACTGCTTTTTGCAGCAGTATGTGGAGATGCCCACTACAGGGGGGGCAATGTTCGATCTGTGGTTAGGGAATGAAATGGGATGGTTAACTGGGTAAGCAAATATGCAGATGGTATGAAAATAGGGGGAGTGGTGGATGGTGAGGAAGGTTTTCTTAGATTACAGGATTTGGTTTGTTTGGAAAAGTGGACTGAAAGATGGCAGAAGGTCTCATTTGTCATAGGAAGGATATAGATAGGTGGAGAGAGTGCAGAGAAGATTTACAAAAATGTTTCTTGGCTTACAACATCTAGAATCCAGAGAAAGATAAAGGAGACTGGAAGGCTCATTGAGGGAGGCAGTGTGGGTAAAATGAAAAAATAAGGATGAGGGTACTATTATTGGGGTATATTACAGGCTGCCAAATGAGACATGGTGAGACATAATTAACAGTTTGCTATCGATCCATGGAACCAGCAGGTTTAAATTAAGCCCTGTGAATGTCCTGCACCTACCCGCAGAAGACAACACAGATCAACGTGCCATTCCTCGGCATGCAGCACCGTGCACGTGTGGTCCATTAAATGGGTGAGTGCCCAGTGGTCTGTTTTATGGTACTGCGCGACGTCGGAGAACTGTGTCACCGACGATTCACAACGTGGGCTGTGTGCCCGCTTGGCCCTCAACATATATTTATTTAGATTATTCATTTGGTCATTACGTGCTGCATATTGTGTGCTTTTGTGCAGGTACCATGGTAGTTTTGTCGGGGTGTAGATGTACGACCCAGTGCATCACTCCATGGATTCACAGAATATTACAGCACCGATACAGGCCCTTCAGCTTTTCTAGTCTGAGCCAAACTCTTATTCTGCCGTGTCCCACTGACCAGCAACCAGTCCATCACCCTCCATCTCCCTCGTATCCCTGAACTTGTCCAAACACTTCATTGCTAACATTGAGCTCACATTTCCTCATGCAGCTGGCAGCTTGTTCCACTTTCCAACCACCTTGTGTGTAGAAGCTCCCCCTCATGTTTCCACTAAACTTTTCCCCTTTCATCCTTCGCCCATGTATTAAGGATTTCTCCAAGAGGCAGAGTCTCAAGAAAACAACCTCTATCCTCAAGGACCCTCACCACCCAGACCAGGCCTTCTTCACACTGTGATAACCAGGGAAACAGGTCCAGGAGCATGAAGACGAACACCCAATGGTACAAACACAGCTTCTCCCCCTCTGCCATCAGATTTTTGAATGGACAAGGAACCACAGTCACTCCCTCACTTACGCTTCATTTTGCACAAATGGATTTCTTTTTTTAAATGTAATTTAGAACAATATTTCTACCTATATTGTTGCCACAAAACGACAAATTTTCTGACATGTTCATCACAATAAATTTTTAATTCTGAACACTGCGCGTACATCAGAAAACAATCATAGCTCAAAAAACAATTTCAACAGATGAATTAACTATTTCCATGCAACCTCCCCTTTTTTGTATATTTTTCTAAATCCACTCCATGATCGAGACTTCTCCACATAAACCCAACCCACATTTCTTCTCCCATTCGAAGTACTCAGTAATACACCAAGAAAGTAAAATAAAATCTCAATGCTGGAAATACTCAGCAGGTCATCTACTGGAAAAATAATCAGAGTTAAAACCTTCAGGTCGATAACCTTTCACTGGGATTCAGAAAGATGATCAAACAAACATGATTCGCTTTGCTGAGAAAAAGAAGAGGGGAAATAACAAACTGAATATGTGGGATGAAAAGCCCAAGCAGCAGAATTGGCTGCTGGATGAGTGAAGTCGACTCGTTGATCAGCACATCTGTCTGGATGGAGGGGTAAAGGATAAACAAGACAAACATGATGTCGTCACTGTGAGGTACAATACGACAGCTGCAGAGATTCTGAAATGAAGGAATGATGAAAATACTTGTTTTTGGATCAATGTGACAAAATTTGACCTGACAAAAGAAAACAAAATTGTTTTGCCCTGCCAGAACTCTCTAGATCAGGGGTGTCAAACTCAAATTCACAGAGGGCCAAAATTAAAAACTTGGACTAAGTCGAGGGCCGAACTAAATATTTATTGAAAATTTTCAACAACATCTGCATGTTTTCTCTTCTTTCAACATATGTAATGCTGTGTCTATTTTGGCCTGCATCAGGACTCAGCATTTCCGGCTCACTCCTCAGGCTCTAGGCCTCTATTCACCCTCGACCCACCATCCCTCTACCTGACCAGTCCTTTACCCAACCTCTACTCACCCCTCACTCCACTCGCACTGCCTCTACCTATCCCATCCTATACACGTCCCTCTACTGCCTCTCCCCTCAACCTGTTCCTCCCTCTACCCGTCTCTCACCATCTAATCACCCCTCCCCTACTCGCCCTGCCCCTCTTCTTTTACCTCTTCCCTATCCACCCCTCCTTCTACTCATCCCTCCCTCTAACTGCCCCTCGCACCACCATAACTTCCCCTGCCCATTACTCCTCACCTATACCCTCTGCCCACCCCTGCTTACCCACCCACTCAGGCCCAGTGCGCTGCCGACCAGCCTTTGCGGACAGCCACCATCTCTCTCTTCATGTGCAGGGCCGAATCAGCCGTCCCTGGGGTCCGCGCGGGTGCAAGCGCTGAAGGCCGTGGCGACCGGGAGAAGTGCGCTCGTGCTGTGGAAGGGCCGTCTGGTGCCAGTTGCGCGGGGCTCGCGCTGCCCGGGGGCCGTGCGCAGCCTGCCATGCCCGTCGCGCCGACAGGAAATCACAGGCACTCGCCAATCCGCCGCACCGCTCGACAGGTGGGAGAAGTGACTGGTTGTGCGGGGAGCGTTCCAACCGGCTTGCCGGCTGATGACATTGACAGATTTCTCGTGTTACAATTTCTCGTGTTACAATGGGGAAGGATGTGCAATGAAGGGGGAGGATGGTGGGGGTGACATTACCAAAAAACAGCATCGGTGGGCCACCTCTAATACATTTTTGAAATGATCTTGCGGGCCAAATATAATTATATCGCAGGCCAAATTTGGCCCGCGTGCCAGAGTTTGACATGTGTGCTCTAGATCAAGGGCACAATAAAGTAGTCCAGAAGCCAACATTATGAAATTGAACAGAGAAGTTATACCAATCTTCAGCAAGAGATAAAACACAGTTACATGATTCCATGAAAGTGGTGTCACAGGAAGACAGGGTTCTAAAGACAGCTTTTGTCATCTTGGCCTTCATTAATTAACATATTGAAAATAAGAGTTGGGAAGTTATGGTGAGGTTGGATAAGATGATAGTGAGGCCAAATTTGGAGTATTGTGTGCAGTTCTGGTCACCTAGCTACAGGAAGGGTATTAGTAAGATTGAAAGAGTGCAGAGAACATTTACTAAGACGCTGCGAGGTCTTCAGGAGTTGAGCTGCAGGGAAAGGTTGAACAGGCTGGGACTTTATTCCTTGGAGTGTCGAAAAATGAGTAAGAGATTGCTTAAAGTGGCATATGAATGGGAAAAAAGGCTGAGAAAGACTGCAGTCGACCCAATTGTGAAGGAAATATTTTGCTTGAGAAAAATTGTCACTGGCCCATTTCCTCTGGAGTTATGAAACCACGCACAGTACAAGTCAATGAGATACACTTAAAACAGTGGTTTTCTAAC
Organism: Narcine bancroftii; assembly: GCF_036971445.1. NCBI lineage: Eukaryota > Metazoa > Chordata > Chondrichthyes > Torpediniformes > Narcinidae > Narcine > Narcine bancroftii. The sequence continues at coordinate 1,167,673 of NW_027211849.1, forward strand.
TTTCTTTCCACTCCCCGCCCACTTTAAGTAATCCCTTACTAACAGAGCACTTCTGGCATAGGGATTAAGTAGAATATAATCCAGGGGGTGGGGGTGGGGGTGGGGTGGAGTAGGAGTTTGAAAATCACTGCTCTAGATGAAAAGGTTTCTCCATCTCAGTTTTAAGCAGACATCCTTTTATTCTGAGGTTGTGCCCACTGATCCTAAACTCTCCCACTACTGGCAACATCCTCTCTCTCCAGCCCTTTCACTAGTGTAAGGTAAAACATCATGAGATGGGAAAGTGTAAGGAGTTACCCTGTGCAGGGCTGTAACAAGATGTGAATGCATCCTTGTACTTACAAGATAAGAGAGACATTGATGGATTGAGAGGCAGGAAGCTAGCAGGGAAAGGATAGCAACAGTTTTAGTCATTGGACAAGTAATGATATGATGATGTTCTAAGCACGTATCCAAGGGTATAAAAAAATCACCATTTTGCTGATAACGGCAGAATGCATTCTCCGACTAACATTGTTAGTTGCAAGTGTTACAATCCGGTAATAAAGAACAAAGAACCCTGATTTCGACTCAGTCTGGTGTTTGTCTCACTCATTCATGAACAAAGCAGACCTAACACTAGTCATCAGATTTCAATGAGGTCCTGCCTCACCATTCTAAACTTGGGCGAGTACAGGCCCAGAACCATCAAATGCTCCTCAAACATTATTCCTCTCACCCCAGGATCATTCTTGTAAACCACCTCTGGGCCATCACATCCTCTCTTAGAAATGGGGCCTAAAATTGCTCATAACACTTATTAGATCAGGACAACCAGAAGGTGGTCACGGGAGGGGAAGCCAGCTGCAGGACTGCCTCGAGACCCTGGATTGGATTGTGTTCAAGAACTCACCTGAGGAACTGAATGACTGCACCAGGACCATAGCGAACTTTATCAAAACAGCTGTGGACAAGGGTGTCCCCACCAAATTGTTCAGGGAGTTTTCTCAACCAGAAATCCTGGATGAACAACAATATCCAGAAATTGCTGAGAGCCAAATCACAGTTTGGAGATACAGATACACAAGGAGCCAATATGAACCATGGAAAGCCATCTCTCAGGTGGTGGAGATTCAGCACTAGAATGGAAACAACAAAGGATACCCATCAGCTGTGACAGGGGCCTAAATGACATAAAGTGCTGCATAAACAAATCTGGTGCAGTGGGAGGGAGGCAGCAAAGCCTCACTCCACATGAACTCAATGCCTTCTACACCTGATATGACCACTAGTACAGGGAAGAACCATTGCAAATCCCCCCACCCCCACTACATCTCTTGATGATCTGCTGCTGTCAGTAACCAAAGATGACAATATGGGCTGCCTTCAGGAGAGTGAATCAAAGGAAAGGATCAAGCCTGGATGGAGAACCCAGCAGAGGACTGATAACCTGTGTTGACCAACTGGCCATGGATATCTTCAACATCTCACTCCGACAGGGTGTGGCACCCACCTGTTTCAAATAGGCATCAAACATACCAGTTCCAAAGAGAGGGATAACCTGCCTAAATGATGATTAACGAGTGACACTCACATCCAGTGATGAGGTGGATTGAGGGGCTGGTGTTGAAGTACATCATCTCCTGTCCGAGGGGCGACATGGATCGATTCCAATTTGGCTGATGCAGCAACAGACCTATGGCAGATGCCATCTTCACTGGCTCTGCCAAAACCCTGAAACACCCAGACGACAAAGGTGCATCCATCAGAATGCTCTTTATTGACTAGAGTCTGGCATTCCATACCATCCTCCCATCAAAGCTGATGAGCAAACTCCAAAGTCCTGGGACTCCATAACATACTGTGCAATTGGATCCAGAATTTCTTCTCCTCCAGACCCCAATTAGTGTGGATTGGCAAGAACAACTCTTCCAAAATCTCCATCAGCTCCCAAACACCAGAGGGTTGCATATTTCACCCCTGCTCGACTCGCTTTACATCTACATCTGCATGGCTTGGTATGACGACACCATCTACAAATTCACTGACGATAGCACAGTCATGAGCTGCATGAGGAGGGCAATGAGTCAGCATTCAGGAGGGAGATTGAAAACGGGGTTCAATCGCGGACCAACAACAACCTCGCACTCAATGCCACCAAAACCAAGGAGCTGCTTGTCGACTGTAGGAAGAAAAAGAGATGGACATTGCCTGAACTGGAATGGTTTTGGTTTTGACACACACACACACACACACACATATATTTGTGCAGAGTGGAGTTAGAGTGAAGTAAAAAGTGTTGTTATTAATCTTTACCAAAGAAAATTATTGTTTGAAGATGCCATTGTCTTCGTGAATTATCATGGACCGATTTGTGTGAATATTAATCTTTAAAGTTACAATAGTTTATATATATTATCAAGTTATTTTGTGGGTTGGATTCAGGGTCACACACACAATCCTTTGAGATGCCAGAAGGCAAGCCATGTACGCAGATGAAATGTCTGCTCATTCTGCATCTGAAACCGAAAGAGGAAAACCTTCATGACGGTCCTTGAGATACTGGAGTGTTTGCTTTATTAAAAATGGAAGAATTTGTGTCGTCAGGAAAGACTGCTGATCAAATCGAGAGACCATCTGTTGATTATCTGTGTTCTTAAAATTGAAACTAAGTCAATAGAGTGCTGAGAGATGGCAGCTGTTTGAATAAGCGAGTTCTTGATTCAAGTATCTGCACAGACAGGCTGGAGTCCATTGGCTCACGATTCATACTTTTGAAGAGGCTGAATGGACTTCAAAGGTAGAAATGATGGCACATGACATGGGATGAGCCATTCTGGAGAAACATTACAAATGAGAGGCAGAAGTTGTTGTCCATGCTGTGGGGAAGAGAGGATTGAAGAAACAGTTGTCAGAGAAGGTACAGTTACATCGTCTTCTCCTTTGACCAGGAGTAACAAGTGGATTTTGAAGGAGGAAGACCATTTCTAACCGTCTCTTTGAGATCAAGAGAGCAGCCTCGTTGTGACCATGGAAATGGCCACTTTTGATGAATTAAGCCAAAGTAATCTTGCATTTGCAACATAACCATTTTTAAATGGTGACTTAGTTCAGCCCTTGACTAGGTTGATGAAATCTTGGTGGAAGAAAATAGCCACTCCACTGTCTCTTTGAAAAGAGAACAGATTCATCATGTGGAACAGATTCTGAAACCATGCAAGAGAGGAAAATAAACTCTTGCAGAGTAAGTTTCAGAGCAATGTTTCTTCATCCAAGAAATTCAGACGAGTTTGAAAGAGGACCGATGACAAGGTTTCAAAATCCTTCTGTTGCTTTTGAGCCACAATTTAAAGAAATCTACAGGGTGTCAAATGAATAAATCCAGATACAAACCTTCACGAATTGAGCTCTTCCAGCTCTGTTGGGTTCAACCAGCGAAAGATGAGGGGGTAAAGCCACAGGGTTAGAGAGAGTCAGCAGGTCAAACAGACATAGAGCAAAGAGAAAGAGACATCAAACACGTTGTGGGTTTGTCCCTTCATCAAGGAAAGATGAGGAAGAGAAGGTCAGAAATGGGACCATTAAATTGTGGGGGTGGAGGGCAGGAGGAAGCCAACACACACAGAGAGGGGACTTGGGTACCTGGGGCAAACAAGGGGGTTCCCTCCTCCCCCTTCGCCCTCCTCCCCCTTCGCCCTCCTCCCCCTTCGCCCTCCTCCCCCTTCGCCCTCCTCCCCCTTCGCCCTCCTCCCCCTTCGCCCTCCTCCCCCTTCGCCCTCCTCCCCCTTCGCCCTCCTCCCCCTTCGCCCTCCTCCCCCTTCGCCCTCCTCCCCCTTCGCCCTCCTCCCCCTTCGCCCTCCTCCCCCTTCGCCCTCCTCCCCCTTCGCCCTCCTCCCCCTTCGCCCTCCTCCCCCTTCGCCCTCCTCCCCCTTCGCCCTCCTCCCCCTTCGCCCTCCTCCCCCTTCGCCCTCCTCCCCCTTCGCCCTCCTCCCCCTTCGCCCTCCTCCCCCTTCGCCCTCCTCCCCCTTCGCCCTCCTCCCCCTTCGCCCTCCTCCCCCTTCGCCCTCCTCCCCCTTCGCCCTCCTCCCCCTTCGCCCTCCTCCCCCTTCGCCCTCCTCCCCCTTCGCCCTCCTCCCCCTTCGCCCTCCTCCCCCTTCGCCCTCCTCCCCCTTCGCCCTCCTCCCCCTTCGCCCTCCTCCCCCTTCGCCCTCCTCCCCCTTCGCCCTCCTCCCCCTTCGCCCTCCTCCCCCTTCGCCCTCCTCCCCCTTCGCCCTCCTCCCCCTTCGCCCTCCTCCCCCTTCGCCCTCCTCCCCCTTCGCCCTCCTCCCCCTTCGCCCTCCTCCCCCTTCGCCCTCCTCCCCCTTCGCCCTCCTCCCCCTTCGCCCTCCTCCCCCTTCGCCCTCCTCCCCCTTCGCCCTCCTCCCCCTTCGCCCTCCTCCCCCTTCGCCCTCCTCCCCCTTCGCCCTCCTCCCCCTTCGCCCTCCTCCCCCTTCGCCCTCCTCCCCCTTCGCCCTCCTCCCCCTTCGCCCTCCTCCCCCTTCGCCCTCCTCCCCCTTCGCCCTCCTCCCCCTTCGCCCTCCTCCCCCTTCGCCCTCCTCCCCCTTCGCCCTCCTCCCCCTTCGCCCTCCTCCCCCTTCGCCCTCCTCCCCCTTCGCCCTCCTCCCCCTTCGCCCTCCTCCCCCTTCGCCCTCCTCCCCCTTCGCCCTCCTCCCCCTTCGCCCTCCTCCCCCTTCGCCCTCCTCCCCCTTCGCCCTCCTCCCCCTTCGCCCTCCTCCCCCTTCGCCCTCCTCCCCCTTCGCCCTCCTCCCCCTTCGCCCTCCTCCCCCTTCGCCCTCCTCCCCCTTCGCCCTCCTCCCCCTTCGCCCTCCTCCCCCTTCGCCCTCCTCCCCCTTCGCCCTCCTCCCCCTTCGCCCTCCTCCCCCTTCGCCCTCCTCCCCCTTCGCCCTCCTCCCCCTTCGCCCTCCTCCCCCTTCGCCCTCCTCCCCCTTCGCCCTCCTCCCCCTTCGCCCTCCTCCCCCTTCGCCCTCCTCCCCCTTCGCCCTCCTCCCCCTTCGCCCTCCTCCCCCTTCGCCCTCCTCCCCCTTCGCCCTCCTCCCCCTTCGCCCTCCTCCCCCTTCGCCCTCCTCCCCCTTCGCCCTCCTCCCCCTTCGCCCTCCTCCCCCTTCGCCCTCCTCCCCCTTCGCCCTCCTCCCCCTTCGCCCTCCTCCCCCTTCGCCCTCCTCCCCCTTCGCCCTCCTCCCCCTTCGCCCTCCTCCCCCTTCGCCCTCCTCCCCCTTCGCCCTCCTCCCCCTTCGCCCTCCTCCCCCTTCGCCCTCCTCCCCCTTCGCCCTCCTCCCCCTTCGCCCTCCTCCCCCTTCGCCCTCCTCCCCCTTCGCCCTCCTCCCCCTTCGCCCTCCTCCCCCTTCGCCCTCCTCCCCCTTCGCCCTCCTCCCCCTTCGCCCTCCTCCCCCTTCGCCCTCCTCCCCCTTCGCCCTCCTCCCCCTTCGCCCTCCTCCCCCTTCGCCCTCCTCCCCCTTCGCCCTCCTCCCCCTTCGCCCTCCTCCCCCTTCGCCCTCCTCCCCCTTCGCCCTCCTCCCCCTTCGCCCTCCTCCCCCTTCGCCCTCCTCCCCCTTCGCCCTCCTCCCCCTTCGCCCTCCTCCCCCTTCGCCCTCCTCCCCCTTCGCCCTCCTCCCCCTTCGCCCTCCTCCCCCTTCGCCCTCCTCCCCCTTCGCCCTCCTCCCCCTTCGCCCTCCTCCCCCTTCGCCCTCCTCCCCCTTCGCCCTCCTCCCCCTTCGCCCTCCTCCCCCTTCGCCCTCCTCCCCCTTCGCCCTCCTCCCCCTTCGCCCTCCTCCCCCTTCGCCCTCCTCCCCCTTCGCCCTCCTCCCCCTTCGCCCTCCTCCCCCTTCGCCCTCCTCCCCCTTCGCCCTCCTCCCCCTTCGCCCTCCTCCCCCTTCGCCCTCCTCCCCCTTCGCCCTCCTCCCCCTTCGCCCTCCTCCCCCTTCGCCCTCCTCCCCCTTCGCCCTCCTCCCCCTTCGCCCTCCTCCCCCTTCGCCCTCCTCCCCCTTCGCCCTCCTCCCCCTTCGCCCTCCTCCCCCTTCGCCCTCCTCCCCCTTCGCCCTCCTCCCCCTTCGCCCTCCTCCCCCTTCGCCCTCCTCCCCCTTCGCCCTCCTCCCCCTTCGCCCTCCTCCCCCTTCGCCCTCCTCCCCCTTCGCCCTCCTCCCCCTTCGCCCTCCTCCCCCTTCGCCCTCCTCCCCCTTCGCCCTCCTCCCCCTTCGCCCTCCTCCCCCTTCGCCCTCCTCCCCCTTCGCCCTCCTCCCCCTTCGCCCTCCTCCCCCTTCGCCCTCCTCCCCCTTCGCCCTCCTCCCCCTTCGCCCTCCTCCCCCTTCGCCCTCCTCCCCCTTCGCCCTCCTCCCCCTTCGCCCTCCTCCCCCTTCGCCCTCCTCCCCCTTCGCCCTCCTCCCCCTTCGCCCTCCTCCCCCTTCGCCCTCCTCCCCCTTCGCCCTCCTCCCCCTTCGCCCTCCTCCCCCTTCGCCCTCCTCCCCCTTCGCCCTCCTCCCCCTTCGCCCTCCTCCCCCTTCGCCCTCCTCCCCCTTCGCCCTCCTCCCCCTTCGCCCTCCTCCCCCTTCGCCCTCCTCCCCCTTCGCCCTCCTCCCCCTTCGCCCTCCTCCCCCTTCGCCCTCCTCCCCCTTCGCCCTCCTCCCCCTTCGCCCTCCTCCCCCTTCGCCCTCCTCCCCCTTCGCCCTCCTCCCCCTTCGCCCTCCTCCCCCTTCGCCCTCCTCCCCCTTCGCCCTCCTCCCCCTTCGCCCTCCTCCCCCTTCGCCCTCCTCCCCCTTCGCCCTCCTCCCCCTTCGCCCTCCTCCCCCTTCGCCCTCCTCCCCCTTCGCCCTCCTCCCCCTTCGCCCTCCTCCCCCTTCGCCCTCCTCCCCCTTCGCCCTCCTCCCCCTTCGCCCTCCTCCCCCTTCGCCCTCCTCCCCCTTCGCCCTCCTCCCCCTTCGCCCTCCTCCCCCTTCGCCCTCCTCCCCCTTCGCCCTCCTCCCCCTTCGCCCTCCTCCCCCTTCGCCCTCCTCCCCCTTCGCCCTCCTCCCCCTTCGCCCTCCTCCCCCTTCGCCCTCCTCCCCCTTCGCCCTCCTCCCCCTTCGCCCTCCTCCCCCTTCGCCCTCCTCCCCCTTCGCCCTCCTCCCCCTTCGCCCTCCTCCCCCTTCGCCCTCCTCCCCCTTCGCCCTCCTCCCCCTTCGCCCTCCTCCCCCTTCGCCCTCCTCCCCCTTCGCCCTCCTCCCCCTTCGCCCTCCTCCCCCTTCGCCCTCCTCCCCCTTCGCCCTCCTCCCCCTTCGCCCTCCTCCCCCTTCGCCCTCCTCCCCCTTCGCCCTCCTCCCCCTTCGCCCTCCTCCCCCTTCGCCCTCCTCCCCCTTCGCCCTCCTCCCCCTTCGCCCTCCTCCCCCTTCGCCCTCCTCCCCCTTCGCCCTCCTCCCCCTTCGCCCTCCTCCCCCTTCGCCCTCCTCCCCCTTCGCCCTCCTCCCCCTTCGCCCTCCTCCCCCTTCGCCCTCCTCCCCCTTCGCCCTCCTCCCCCTTCGCCCTCCTCCCCCTTCGCCCTCCTCCCCCTTCGCCCTCCTCCCCCTTCGCCCTCCTCCCCCTTCGCCCTCCTCCCCCTTCGCCCTCCTCCCCCTTCGCCCTCCTCCCCCTTCGCCCTCCTCCCCCTTCGCCCTCCTCCCCCTTCGCCCTCCTCCCCCTTCGCCCTCCTCCCCCTTCGCCCTCCTCCCCCTTCGCCCTCCTCCCCCTTCGCCCTCCTCCCCCTTCGCCCTCCTCCCCCTTCGCCCTCCTCCCCCTTCGCCCTCCTCCCCCTTCGCCCTCCTCCCCCTTCGCCCTCCTCCCCCTTCGCCCTCCTCCCCCTTCGCCCTCCTCCCCCTTCGCCCTCCTCCCCCTTCGCCCTCCTCCCCCTTCGCCCTCCTCCCCCTTCGCCCTCCTCCCCCTTCGCCCTCCTCCCCCTTCGCCCTCCTCCCCCTTCGCCCTCCTCCCCCTTCGCCCTCCTCCCCCTTCGCCCTCCTCCCCCTTCGCCCTCCTCCCCCTTCGCCCTCCTCCCCCTTCGCCCTCCTCCCCCTTCGCCCTCCTCCCCCTTCGCCCTCCTCCCCCTTCGCCCTCCTCCCCCTTCGCCCTCCTCCCCCTTCGCCCTCCTCCCCCTTCGCCCTCCTCCCCCTTCGCCCTCCTCCCCCTTCGCCCTCCTCCCCCTTCGCCCTCCTCCCCCTTCGCCCTCCTCCCCCTTCGCCCTCCTCCCCCTTCGCCCTCCTCCCCCTTCGCCCTCCTCCCCCTTCGCCCTCCTCCCCCTTCGCCCTCCTCCCCCTTCGCCCTCCTCCCCCTTCGCCCTCCTCCCCCTTCGCCCTCCTCCCCCTTCGCCCTCCTCCCCCTTCGCCCTCCTCCCCCTTCGCCCTCCTCCCCCTTCGCCCTCCTCCCCCTTCGCCCTCCTCCCCCTTCGCCCTCCTCCCCCTTCGCCCTCCTCCCCCTTCGCCCTCCTCCCCCTTCGCCCTCCTCCCCCTTCGCCCTCCTCCCCCTTCGCCCTCCTCCCCCTTCGCCCTCCTCCCCCTTCGCCCTCCTCCCCCTTCGCCCTCCTCCCCCTTCGCCCTCCTCCCCCTTCGCCCTCCTCCCCCTTCGCCCTCCTCCCCCTTCGCCCTCCTCCCCCTTCGCCCTCCTCCCCCTTCGCCCTCCTCCCCCTTCGCCCTCCTCCCCCTTCGCCCTCCTCCCCCTTCGCCCTCCTCCCCCTTCGCCCTCCTCCCCCTTCGCCCTCCTCCCCCTTCGCCCTCCTCCCCCTTCGCCCTCCTCCCCCTTCGCCCTCCTCCCCCTTCGCCCTCCTCCCCCTTCGCCCTCCTCCCCCTTCGCCCTCCTCCCCCTTCGCCCTCCTCCCCCTTCGCCCTCCTCCCCCTTCGCCCTCCTCCCCCTTCGCCCTCCTCCCCCTTCGCCCTCCTCCCCCTTCGCCCTCCTCCCCCTTCGCCCTCCTCCCCCTTCGCCCTCCTCCCCCTTCGCCCTCCTCCCCCTTCGCCCTCCTCCCCCTTCGCCCTCCTCCCCCTTCGCCCTCCTCCCCCTTCGCCCTCCTCCCCCTTCGCCCTCCTCCCCCTTCGCCCTCCTCCCCCTTCGCCCTCCTCCCCCTTCGCCCTCCTCCCCCTTCGCCCTCCTCCCCCTTCGCCCTCCTCCCCCTTCGCCCTCCTCCCCCTTCGCCCTCCTCCCCCTTCGCCCTCCTCCCCCTTCGCCCTCCTCCCCCTTCGCCCTCCTCCCCCTTCGCCCTCCTCCCCCTTCGCCCTCCTCCCCCTTCGCCCTCCTCCCCCTTCGCCCTCCTCCCCCTTCGCCCTCCTCCCCCTTCGCCCTCCTCCCCCTTCGCCCTCCTCCCCCTTCGCCCTCCTCCCCCTTCGCCCTCCTCCCCCTTCGCCCTCCTCCCCCTTCGCCCTCCTCCCCCTTCGCCCTCCTCCCCCTTCGCCCTCCTCCCCCTTCGCCCTCCTCCCCCTTCGCCCTCCTCCCCCTTCGCCCTCCTCCCCCTTCGCCCTCCTCCCCCTTCGCCCTCCTCCCCCTTCGCCCTCCTCCCCCTTCGCCCTCCTCCCCCTTCGCCCTCCTCCCCCTTCGCCCTCCTCCCCCTTCGCCCTCCTCCCCCTTCGCCCTCCTCCCCCTTCGCCCTCCTCCCCCTTCGCCCTCCTCCCCCTTCGCCCTCCTCCCCCTTCGCCCTCCTCCCCCTTCGCCCTCCTCCCCCTTCGCCCTCCTCCCCCTTCGCCCTCCTCCCCCTTCGCCCTCCTCCCCCTTCGCCCTCCTCCCCCTTCGCCCTCCTCCCCCTTCGCCCTCCTCCCCCTTCGCCCTCCTCCCCCTTCGCCCTCCTCCCCCTTCGCCCTCCTCCCCCTTCGCCCTCCTCCCCCCTCGCCCTCCTCCCCCCTCGCCCTCCTCCCCCCTCGCCCTCCTCCCCCCTCGCCCTCCTCCCCCCTCGCCCTCCTCCCCCCTCGCCCTCCTCCCCCCTCGCCCTCCTCCCCCCTCGCCCTCCTCCCCCCTCGCCCTCCTCCCCCCTCGCCCTCCTCCCCCCTCGCCCTCCTCCCCCCTCGCCCTCCTCCCCCCTCGCCCTCCTCCCCCCTCGCCCTCCTCCCCCCTCGCCCTCCTCCCCCCTCGCCCTCCTCCCCCCTCGCCCTCCTCCCCCCTCGCCCTCCTCCCCCCTCGCCCTCCTCCCCCCTCGCCCTCCTCCCCCCTCGCCCTCCTCCCCCCTCGCCCTCCTCCCCCCTCACCCTCCTCCCCCCTCACCCTCCTCCCCCTTCACCCTCCTCCCCCTATGGGCTCCCGCCCCTCCCAACCCCCTCCCTCTCCCTCATCCCCCTCCCCTCCCCGCCCCCTGCACCGACGCCTCGGCTCCACCCAAACACCCCGCCGGTACCGGCCACTCCCGGGTGGGTCCCGGCGGGCTGCGGGTCGCCCGCTTTCCCTGGACCGGGCGGCTGAGGAATCCCGATCAGACGACGCCGCCGCCAACGTCCCGCCTCCTCACAGCAAGAGCCAATCAGCTCGCGAAACAGCCCATCAATCCAACCCGACTTCAGCATCCAATCCAATAGCGGCCTCACCGAATCAACCCATTGGCTCGCGCAACTGAAGCAACCAATCAGCGAGCGAGCGAACACACAGGTGAACCCAATCAGCATCGTAAGACAGAAAACAGAGGCAGTGGAAGGAGCAGGAGACCTTTCGGCCCTTCCACTTTCAACTACCCCAACAACTCAATCAAATCCTTGGGAAACACAGGATCACTTTGTCTTGGCTCCAGGATTCCTCTGATCTCAAGAAATACATTGTACCCCAACTGCAAGGGAGACTATTTATTATCAAACTTTCCTTTATATTTATTACCGCTTCCAATTTAATGGAGGACACAAGTGGTTGTGTCAGCCAGCTGGACCGCCTTGGGGAACCTCATGGAGCAGGCAATCATGGTGAGAAGGTAACTCATCCCGTGGGAGGCCAGTTGTGACCCTACAATGTCATTGTAGATGTGGCTGAACCTATGTGGTGCTGGCTCGAATGTCTGGGGTGGTGCCTTCACGTATGTCTACATTTTGGTCATCTGGCCGAGTGTGCAGGCCTTGGCCCATTGACAACCTTTTTCTGGAGGCTCAGCAAGACCAACCTATTGACCACCATTTTGACAGTACTGATGGCCGGGTGCGTCAGGTTGTGCACCTCATCATAAAACTGCCATCTCAATGCTGTCGGCACGATGAGGTGGGGTTTGCCATTGGAATGTCGCAGAGGAGCGTCTACTTACCAGGGTCGATGTTAACATCCTCCAGCCTGAGCCTGGACACTACTGTCTTGCTTGCAAGGATCTCAAGGTCGTCCTGCTGTCCCCTGCTGAGGGCTAAGTAGTCTATTCACTGGGACAGGGCCTTGATAGACTTGATTGCGGGAATGGGGCAGTGCGTCACCCATGATTTGCGGGAATGGGGCAGTGCGTCACCCATGATGTGTTGAATGTCTGTAGTGAACTCAGACTCATAGGAGAGGAGTCGCTGCTGCTTGGCCGACCACAGGTCCAACACTTTATGGAAGGCAAAAGTTAATGGCTTCTGGTCCATGAAGACACTGAATTGTCTACCTTCCAAAAATACCTTAAGTGCCTGACTGCCAGGTACAGCACCAATTGCTCTCAGTCAAAGACGCTGTATTTGAGTTCAGGTGGCCAGAGGTGTCTGCTAAAGAAGGACAGGGGCTTCCATTCCCCTTTGATGAATTGCTCCAGTGCACCCCCTACTGCTGTGCAGGAAGCATCTACTGTGAGAGTGGTGGGTGTCTCTGGCCTGGCGTGTAGCACAAGGGTTGTGTTGGCCAGTGCGTCCTTGGCCTTCTGGAACGCCTCCAAATCCTCATTGTCCCAGGTAATGTCTTTACCTTTCTCCGCATGATGTGGGCCACGGGGGGCGTGGCAAGATGGCGTAAGGATCAGACGTGCCTTCCAGTTCTCTCCTGACTCTATCTTAATGTTTTGTCTAGAAATGCCCGTTAAAATTCTTTAAAAGTTTAGATAACTTCAGTGTTGTTAATTTAACTTCTGATGGTACAATTGGTGAAAAAGAGCAAAAAAAACGACAACAGATCATCAGAAAACTACATTTTCCAAAAGTTCAAGTTTTGGAGGCTACCTGTAGAAAAGACACCGGGACTCAGTGTGAAATGGATCCCAGGAGAGAGGTACAGTGTTCGGATGCAGAGCTCTATGTTACATCGGTAGAGCCCCCTAAAGAGGGCGCCAAACAGCCTTTAGCTGAAACACCGGCTGGGGAAAGGCATCTGTCAACTGTAGCGGTGGTGCTGCAAACTGCACCTTTTGAGATAAAAGAACCTATACAACTTGATGTACTGGGAGAAATTAATACATTATGGACTGGGGAAAACATCGGCCAGCGTCCTCCAGTCATTGCTGGAGAGGCTGTGGCTGGGGTTTCCACACGCAGCTATACTACAAGGAAGGCAACCAGAATGAAGGAAGCAACAGAAGACCCTTTGGTTATGCAGAAGAAGCAGGAAT